>NC_087218.1:65334991-65362491 GCF_015104395.2 Macrobrachium nipponense | reverse complement strand
GTTCAGCTGGTTTCTCACGTTGATTTTCAAAAATACCTTCTCTCTGACATTGATCTTGGGATCAGATGTTTTACTATTACTTTTCTCTACCATCTCTCGAGTCGCAGCTTTGAGATTACGGCTGTAGATATCAATGATTCGATCGTATCCTCCCCATGATGAGGTATAGTTAATAGATCAAATGTGCCTCGTGCTGGAAAACCTAACAAAGCTTCAAATGGAGACATTTTAATGGAATCACTAACCATAGTGTTAATACTATGTCTGACAATATCAGTATATCTGTCCCAATTCTTATCATTACCACCTACAGTCTTCCTGAGAGCTTCAAGCACTTTCCTGTTCGCTCGTTCACACAACCCATTAACTTCAGGTCTATATGGAATAATTGTTGCTTCCTGTATCCCCATGACTTCCGCTAAACATTGCAAAGTTTTGTTCACAAATTCTCTGCTATTGTCGGTCAATAGAACCTCAGGTGAGCCATATCTGCAAATGATACCGTTGAAAAATGCTATAGCTACTTCTTCAGCCATTTTATGCTTAAGTGGAAAAATTCCTACTATCCTTGCAAGTTTATCTATTATTACTAACAAGTACTTATTCGCATATCTAGGCTCACAAAAATTTCCCAGGATATCCATATGTATTCTCTGAAAAGGTCTACTTGGTATCGAATATGACCCTAATTTTCATGAAGTTATCCTTGCAGGTTTGCATGCATTGCATACTGTACAGTTTTTCACCAAATTTTCCACATCTCTTCCCATATTTTTGCAAATGTATTTTGCACGCACCTCATTATACGTTTTTTTCTATCCCCAAGTGCAGACTACCGAACCTGCAATGCACCATATCCAAAACCACCTGGAATTAGTACTTTCGGAATTACAATCTGTGTCGTGTCTCATTTACTTTCACTGGTTCTCAATTTATATTTAATCTTCCTGACAGATAAATTACCTTCTAACTCCATACCCAAAAAAGGCAACCTATAAAGTTTCCTGACTAATTCCCCTCTAAGAAACGCTTTTGCGTCTGCCAGAATCTCATCTTCATCCTGCCTTTGCTCTACGAGACCCATATCCCATTGTATGGACTCACTAGTGCAACTTGAAATCCTTCCGTGTCATAAAAACTTCTACTAAGGACATCCACAACTACATTTAATTTGCCTTCTATATATCTGAGCTTTGCGTCAAAATCTCTGATAGTTAGAAACCATCAAGCTCTTTTAGGTGACAAATCGGGCTTATTAAAAAGATCTAATAATGGCTTGTGGTCTGTAAGGACTTCTACTTTATTCCCCATCAGTAGCATTTTAAAATGAACCAAACTTGATACTATTGCAAAGGCTTCTTTATCTATGGTAGCCATTAATCTCTCATTGCTGTCCTTTGTCCTGAACTTCCTGCTGAAATAGGCTATGGGATGGAATTTCCCATCAAACATTTGCATAAGGCAAGCACCTATACCCTCCTGGCTGGCATCTGTCACTAATGTGAATGGTTTGCTAAAATCTGGAAACTTCAGAACAGGAGGATTCATTAACATGTCCTTAAGCTTTTGAAAACTCTCCAACTGGGGTTTCCCCCCTTGAAATTGAACGTCTTCCCGCAATATATCTGTTAGGGGAGCTGCTATATTAGAAAACCATTTCACAAACCTCCTAAAGAAACCGGCGATACCCAAGTATGATTTAATCTCTTTCTTTGACCTCGGGGTGCGAAAATTCGCTATTGCTTTGACTTTATCGTCATTTACTCTAACCCCTTCCTTGGATATGATTTGCTTTTTCAAGAATGAACATTTAGCTAGCTTAATTTTCAACCTCGCTAATCTAAGCCTCCTAAGTACTTCTGAAAGCACTTCCAGGTGTTGCGCAATCGTGTCTGTTACTACTAAAATATCATCCATTTATACAAAAAAAACCCGTGCAAAACTATTTACCAGCCTGGTAAAAGTCATCGGACTGCCCGATAAACCAAACGGCATTCGCGTAAATTCATAGTGTCCCTTGAGCACTGAAAAAGCCACATATTTCTTGCTACTTTCACTAAGAGGGACCTGTAGAAAACCCTGCGCCAAATCAATTGAGCTATAAATATTATGTCCCCCATTTTTCAACAAAAAGATCAAGTATGCACGCGACTGGCTAACGGTCAGGGATTGTCTTTTCATTTAAACGTCTAAAATCGACGCATACTCCGACAGAACCGTCCTTCTTAGGCACTACTAACAAGAGAAAGTTGTATGGAGACACACTAGGTCTAATGATTCCTTCTTCCTCCTATTTATTGACCTCTTTCTGTACCTGTTCTCTGATTTTGAAAGGTATGCAGTATGCAGGAATATAAATAGGTTTTGTGCCAGTCTCCAAATTTACCTTATGCTCTAACTCATTAGTCAATCCCAGTTTATCACCTTGTAAGGCTACTGTATCCCCAAATTCTGCCAAGAGCTCGCTTATCGCTTCAACATGCTCACCATAATCCGCATTAGCTAAATGTTATCTAAATGTTAATTTCCTTGATTGCATTTCTGCCTCTCAAAACTCAGATTTTCCCTCTTTGATAGCCACTGAACCACTAGCACTACTCCAATCTTGGAGATCCAATACATATGCATTCTTTTGGTATTTCCTAACTGTATCATTACAGTTTAACCCAATAACTGTTTGCTATGGGAAGCAGCTTTGGTGCCCCAGCTGTCAGCCAAGAGTGCGGGCAGCAAACATTGACGCTAACAAAACTGTCAGCAAATAGTTAAAAACACAACATGGCAACTGTTCTCCCAGTCGCGCTATCTTTTGAGTGCAGGGTGGCTACATTAGCTTATTTTCAGGTTCTGTATCTTATTCCATATATTTTAACTCATATAAATCTATTCACATACATACCACTGTCACGTATTTATATGTCTGCTCTTTCCAGCCAAATAATAATAATAATAATAATAATAATAATAATAATAATAATAATAATAATAATAATAATAATAATAATAATAATAATAATAATTTATCTCTTGGCTATAGGATTATCAACGTGAGGCCATTGGAAAATAACATTCTCTTAGAACAGACACACATACATTTTTTCGTGTAAGGAAGTTTATTTGTTGTACATAAAATCCTTTCTTCTTTTGACGCTCTAGAATTTATAAATAATAGGATACAACAATTGCCCTTCGAATTATTGCTCTTACAAATCATCAGATTTTTCTTTGACAAGCCATAATAATGGTATGTAATAAAGTTGATTCCAAAAGATCTCGCATTTTGTAGTCCGTATAATCTAGTCTTTGGGCTGAAGCTAAAGCTAGGTTTGTTATGAATTCTACATCATCCACGATGCATGTCCGTTTTGTACATAGAAAAAAAAAAGTGAGATTATATATATATATATGTATTGTATATATATATATATATATATATAATATATATATATATATATATATATATATATATATATATATATGTCACTTAGAAATTCTATACAGTTCACTTTTACTTTTAATATATATCTTATACATTATGTATATTTATATATATATATATATATATCTATATATATATATATATATATATATATATATATATATATAAATATATACATCAGAGAAAGGTAAGCTCAAGAAGTTATATTGCTAATATGAAGAAGTGGAAAATCCTGTGGGAATTATATATATTCACACCGATTTTAAAAATTATAAAGAAACAATGGGAATTATTTAGGTGAAGCCACATAAACGTTACATGTACTGAACACAAAGTAAAATTACAATCTTTCAGCTGAGTCTATGATTTATTTATTTCACTTACAATAAATGTCAATAAAATAGAAATAATTAATTATCATTACCTTGAATATGCCTCTCTCTCTCTCTCTCTCTCTCTCTCTCTCTCTTTGATATATATATATATATATATATATATATATATATATATATATATATATATATATATATATATATATATATATATATATATAAATATATATATATATATATATGTGTGTGGTGTGTGTGTGTGTATGTAAATATATATATATATATATATATATATATATATATATATATATATATATATATATATATATATATATATATATATATATATATAAAAGAGAGAGAGAGAGAAGAGAGAGAGAGAAGACGAGAGAGAGAGAAGAGAGAAGAAGGAGAGAGAGAGAGAGAGAGGCATGTCCAAGGTAATGATCAGTTGTTGTTTTCATCTCTCCTTTCCTTCCACCTGCATCGAGTTTGGTGGGTGGAACCACTCGAGCATTAGTTAGAGAGTGGTGCCTTGGATTATCCACAGTCCTTTTCACCGATTCCAATTCCTTGTTTCATGGGCAATGACCGATTTAGTGATCTCCCTTTTGTGCAGGTAAACGACTTTTACTGTCCCCGTGACTTTAGACCGTCGACAAGGGATTCCGAACTGACCATCGTCAATGATAGAAGGAACTGGAATCTTTCAAAAGGACTCGTTATAATTCCAGACCCTAATACCAAGCGCATCAAATTCGTCACGGGTGGGAGGTAACTGGAGCTGTAAACAACAGCAACCGATCATTTCATTCAATATCAACTACGGTGCTGCTGTACACATTTCTGTATTCGCCAGTTATCCGTATCATTGTCGAACCAAAATTACCATGGACATGTACGTTTTAGACGCTGCTACTTTTCCCAGGTTTTATTCATAAAACCTTGCCCAAAGTACGAATGTCGTGAAGATGTGGCGGAAACACGCCGCCACACCCAAGGTATATAGAATAACCTTGGCCACACCTTTCCATGCTAGGTTCTACGTATCTAACCGTGAAGACGTAAAATGAACAGAAATCTGAAGAATTGAAATCATATAGTAAACTGCTTTGATAAAAAGGTAGAGTGATGATAATCTAGTTTCTAATCACCTAAATAAATCATACGAACTCCCAATGTCTAGCCCTGATTCACTGATGAAAAAATTGAAACTAGGCGATGAAAAAACAAAAAATACTGTTATTTTTCCTCAAGCGATGGCCTTGTCCCGAACCTCTTTCTTCTGGACGGCCCGGGGGAGGGATAAGTAGGATTTATGACCAGATTAACGAACCCCCAATTGTGGGATGCAGATTATCTGTATTGAGATTGTAAGTCGGAAGTGTTTCTGTGTGCACTATAAATGTAATTACATACATAGCACTCATACATATTCATATATATATAAATATTTTTATCAATGACAAAATTGTTAGGTTCGAATTTCTGTATATGGCATCAGTGTTCAAAGGAGGGTACAGTAGAATACAAAGAAAACAGTTTTGTCTCTCTCTCTCTCTCTCTCTCTCTCTCTCTCTCTCTCTCTCTCTCTCTCTCTACACGACTGAAATCTTAGGACAGGAAATTACTGGCAATCATTCACATATCTTACTTTATTGTCTTCACCTGTTTTCGTTTTCATCATTCTCACTGTCGGATGAATTTTCAACAATTTTTGTTGTGTAAGAATTTTGTACATAACTTTCATTTAGAATGAATGAAAGTTTGTGCATTCTACATCTAACCTTTTGCTCTGTAATGTTCTAGTTAATTTTTTATATTTCAGTGGAAAAAATGTCAATAAACTACAAGTACGTACTTATCGCATTTCATTTGCGCTAGAGCTGGAAAAGAAAAACAGACGAAAACAACTCACGGCCGATGCTAAGTTGACTTAGAAAGGATTATAGCCCTTTTACCCCCTGTGTTGAAAGACCAAAATTCCGTGAAACTGAACGACCAGCCAGCAGCGTGTTCTCTCGCTACATAGCGACTCAGCCAAGTGATTGGCGAATTCCCGCTTTAGATATACAAAATCAGGAAAATTATGATAAAAAGGGGTTCGGAAGGAAGTGTTTTTGTTTGGATAAGGTCAACAACACTTCCTCGGACCTAGAGAGAATACATTATAGAGGATTTACCTTGAAAGAAAGGCAGGAAAAATCAATCGTATATATACGTACTAAACGTCACGGTCAAAACATCTGCTCTCCGTATATATACGTACTTAACGGCTCAGGTAGCGTTGGCGTACTACGTATATATACGTACTAAACGGTTAAAGGGTTAATAATTCTAACCATGTAACCCCAATTTTTGATATGCTGTTCACTGATGCCGTGCTGATAATTCCTCTTAGCTTCTCGCTTCCTTCAATAACACACACACTCACACACACACACCTCCGCGGATTTTCTCATTTCCCTCAATTTGACTTTTACCATAGTCTTTGAACCTGGCATTAACACAATATCCTATGATAAAACAACTTTATATTTCTGGTTAGTGCTTACCCTTTCCACAATCCCATAAACATCATCAATTTTAGTTCTCATTACATCCACCCCATTGTTAGTATCAGAAATAACATCAATATTAGTATCAGTATCACCACCCATAATACCATTGTCACATTCACCAAAATTGTTATCACTGTGGACTCCAATATGCCGCATAGTATCACCGCAGTTATTCCCCGTATCACCAGTGGGGGTTTTAATATTACTACTCCCCATAACCCCAGTATCATTACCATTAGCACCGCCAAACACATCCCCTTTTTCAATAATCTCCATATCCTCATTTCTAATCACGTCCTCATAAGGAAGAAAAACACCAGGTATTCCAACTAGTATCCCATTAACACCCGCATGGATCGAAATCTTGTGTCTCTACATGCAGGATGACCCAGCAAAAGTCTGTTGCCCAACGCAACCACTTTTATAACCAAAAATGGTTCTATTAATACTCTGTCACCGAGAGTAAACTGTTTTTGAACACAACCCAGATTGTTTAATCTATGGGCTTGCACATCACACACCATCTCCGTTGAGGGTTTCAAAGGGTAATGGGAGAACATGGATTGATACAAATTGTGATCCATCAAGTTCACTCTAGTGCCAGTATCTATAAATACTGGGATATCAACATCCTCCACTGTTACGTAAACTACAGGCCTGGGCTCTGGGGCGTCCCCCACGAGACCACAATGGCACGTACTAATCATCTGTACCCTTTTTGTTGATCGGCCTTCCAAAAATTTCGCCGATCCCTTTGTCCTGTTAAATGACCCACCTGGGAAGTTCTCATATTATAACTCCCAGAACTTTGAGGTGTAGGCCTCGCATCTTTCCATATCTGAGATGGACAAGATTGCCAATAGTGATCCGCACTCTTACACATTCCACAATATTTAACTCTACACATTTTCTTTGGATGGCCTAGTTTATCACAATTGAAGCAACGCAACCGCTGTTGCCTTTGATCGATCGATCTTTTGTTATATTCAATTTTTGCACACTAACGGGGAGAAGAAAATTCTGTGTCTCTTTGCACCGTATTTCTCGGGCCGGGCCCATATATATATATATATAGATATATATATATATATATATATATATATATATATATATATTATATATATATATATATATATATATATGGGCCCGGCCCGAGAAATATATATATATTATATATATTATATTATATATATACTATATTATATATCTATAATAATAATATAATATATAATTATTATATTAATATATAGTTATATATATAAAAAAAGGGCTGTTTGCCTTATTTAATATAATAAGGCGCCCTATGAGGTTATGTTAGACTTGCGATAATCTCACGCTAAGTCGGTTGGTTATGCACTTCCATACTCATAGGAGTGTCTGGGCGTTTTGTGATAACTTACGAAGTCGGTATCTTCTTTGGTTATGACGACGATGTGTTAAACTCATGATGATATCTTCTTTCTGATGTGAAGTTTCTAGTAGAAAACACGAAGTATAAAAAATACATATATTCTCTGAGATTACATGATGAATATCAGATAGGATTGTACAGGTCTTCTAATGACGATGGCTTGATCGCTTCTACCAATGGTGATGGCTAATTCAACTCTCACTACCATCTCTGTTACAAATCATAAAGGAAGCAGACAGTAGTTCGAACATATGAACATACATACAGATGACACATATTACAAATCACGTAGGCCGTTTGAATTATAGGTCGCGGTAGTTGTCTCAAGCAGGAAGCTTGGACTAATGTTTTCAAAACAAATGAAGGACCACAGGTGACGGCACGTCATCTTAGCCTACTTTATTGTATACGTCATCTTAGCATACTTTATCGTCTCTGGTCTGATCACATTCCTGCAAGCAATCTGGTTGACCTCATAGTTTTAGTTTTTATATATATGGAATAACATTCCATATTTTTATTATGTAACACTTACATAAAAGCTCGGTCAGCTACAAAACCAACAACTGAATATTACTCAAGCTTGACTTGCATTTGACTTATAGGAGTGTGATACAGACATTATGGTGAATATATATAGATATATAGAAAATACTTATAAGTAAAAAAAATTCATGGTGTACACAAATACAGATTCAAGTAATAAGATATATGACATAATATGCATATGATGATATTCGTAAATAATAGTGATCACGTGGTATATACTGATACAGTTTTTCACTTCATCTCTTTAAGATACATATGCTACAGAAAATACCAATGTACTCTGATAATTGCATGATAAAAATCATATTTTAACTGATAAAAATTCATATATGAAGTGATAAAAATTATTAATTTTTAAGCTGATTCATCGAACCATATACTAACTGATTCATTAATCCATATACTAACTTTTATATAACTGCAGTTATTGGTAAGATAAAAGGTAATAGATTGATTATAGGCTACCTGATTTGTTTATGCATATATATATATGGATTCATATAATTATGATCAATATATGCGCACTTGATACAACTGATTCACATAAATGACTAATCTAAGTGATTAATCTAGGTGCACTTTAAATAGATTCCTAGTGCGTACACGCACAGATATATTTCGATTCTGTTATTTATGATAATTTATATATATAGGGTACATGATACTTTATATATAGGATACATGACAGAGGTGATACCCACTGCACATTCTAGCGTTTCGAACAACTTTTCGTCCATTACACAGTTCCACACAACCACCTATAGCCAAATGAAATGGCCAATTCCAAATGGTTAAAAACAAGGGGAATTGCCTGGGTAGGGTCCGACGTTCTATTTTTGCGCCCATACTTGTCCTCTGCATCCTATGCCATACGAATACGTTCGCGATGAATAAGATCATCCCCAGCACGAGTCCTGCGCCAGCGACGTAGAGTTGAATATCCTCTTCGGTCATAATTGTCAGAAGTATGTCCCTTTTGTAGTCGATTTCCGACAGCCACCGGAGCATTCCGCATTAAAAACGAGATTAACGACAGGATACGGGTGTCAGTCCAAGAAGTCCACGAAATAAGCTTGTTCACTTATGATGGTGTTATTCCCTTCACATTGTAGGCGGTTGATACTTCACTGCAGTCGTCCGCAGCGACGAACGATTTTTTGAAGTTGTAGACGATCTGTTCGGGCATGCGATGTGAAACTCTCGTACTGCAGGGTTCCGTTAATCAGCCTGCAAGTGAAATTATACTTGTCACAAGGCAAAGTAAATTCAGACAACATCCAAATACGGGAGGGAGAAAGCCATTAAGAACCAGACTTAACCCACATGAATTCGCTGATATTTTATGGAATTCAAAAGAGTCAGCTGTCAAAAATTTTTTATCCATGGGATTATAACAATGAGTGAACCTATCCAGGTCTATGATGACTGTAAAAATATCCATAATTATAAAAAATAAACAGATATCAATACGAATCCCAAAGAAAATTTTATATTACTGGTAGTAAGTTACTAGACAAAGAAGTGTGAAACGGAGCTATTTGTAAGATTGCCAGGCAACATAAGAGTCAAAGAGAATATTAATCATGATTCTGTAATTCGCTACGCTTACTGAAATTAAGTTGTGATAAAATCCGATCCTATGTGCCCCTAACAAAAGGTTCATATTCAATTTTCTCGCGCACATCCTCTGAGGTTAATTTTTAAACTTTAATAGGCAGGAGATGCAACGAAAGAACCCACTATGTAACTAATTTCTATATAAACTTTTGGGTTTTTCAAGAAAATGTGACATTTTCCCGTGAATGTGATTTACTTGAATTGTAATAGGCTCATGTTGCAAGTAAATTTTTCATATCCATGACCTGATACTTCTAAATGTCCGTTTACCAATATCATAAGCTGGTTTATTGACTCTAATTGTCTATGAGGTTCAGAAAAAATTAATTCATTTTGATGTTATAGAAATTCTGTTTGCTTGTTTTGTTCATTAATTTTAAAACGATTACGATTCTTTAACCAAGCTTGCATTGCAATGCGGATAAGACACTTGTACCTAACAACCTGCATTGCCCATGAGAAGTTCGTGTTAAGCATTCCTCTCTCCAGCCAACCTGCTTTGCAAGCGGTTTATTGAGGTTAAGGGGGCCGGCCGGCTAATGCCCTTTTTTTAAGGACAGGACTTTGATATTCATACCACTTAATAAGGTGACTTGGGACATCTCCAAACCGCATATGATTTTCGCCTCTGACCTTCGGTTTTGTGACGCCAGGGCGATTTATCCCGAAAATAACCATTTTTCAAATTCTATCTCCTCCCTTGATATTTAATATTAAGACCTGGGATTACTACCATATATAGACCTGATGTAGACCTCCAATCAAATGGAGAGTTTTTTTTCTAAAAGTCATTTTTTTGCAAGATATGAAATTTTCAATATGGTAAAAAAATAAACCCTATAAATCAGGAGAAAAAAATTTATAAAAAAAAAATACGAAACAAAAATTGGAAAAAAGGGCTCTATTTGATTGTTCTATAATGTCTTTCTGAGTTATATACCAAATTCCAATGTTATAGCTTTAAAACTAAGTGAGAAGATAGATTTTGAAGGTCAATAAGTATAGTTTTGAGATACGGGCGTTCAAAATTTTCCTTCGTATTTCTATAAAGACAATGTTAATAAATAATGATTATTATGAATGTATATTTCTTTTTTGTGTATTAATAAACCAAAACTATTTTATTTATCATAATTTAATCATAAATGATGATCCCTTTGCTCATATATCGTAGCCTGGGGCACTGCTTGAGGCAAGATGGAGCACTCCTTCCTACGCAATTCTCTCTCTCCCCTTCACTAACTCGGCTTATTACAGCGAATTTTCTTCTTCTGTATGTTAGCGAGATGTTTTCCTTGTATTTTCCTCTTTGGCATGATGAAATTCTTGCCTGAAACAAATATAAACAAACGTAAATGCAAGAGAATGTCAAGAGGTGAAACTCGAAGGCGTACTCTTTTTTTACAAAGACAATTTAATAAATAATGATTATTATGAATTTCATATTCCATTTTGGGTTTTAAAAAACCAAAACTTTGTTATTTATCATAAATGAATGTTATTTATCATAAATGAAGATCTCTTTGCTCAAAGATCGTAACCTTGGTGCACAGTGTGACGTGTGCTGTCAAGCAAGACGGGGGCGTTACTAAGCAACCCTCCCCTCTCTTTTCACTAACTACACATATATTATGATATTCTGTAATAATACTTGAGCGATTTTTCTTCGTCTGTATGTTAGCGAGATGTTTTCCTTGTCTTTTCCTCATTGGCATGATGAAATTCTTGCCGAAACATACATAAACATACGTAAAAGCAGGCGTATGTCAGAGGTGAAATGGAACGTGTAGACTACTCGAAGTCTGTGATCGCACTAAATCAGGACTGGACTTGGTAGCTGAGCCTGGTCTCCTTCTCGACTCGGGGAATGTCTACAGATGCCATTTCTCCCAATTTCTTTGACAATAATTATCAAAATTTACGATAATAGAGGAAATATTGCATTTTCTTGTACGGATCAATGTTTTAGGCTTATTGAGTTACGTTAACTAATTACCCTGTAACTACGAAAGTAAGAAGAATTTTGACGAAATATTTCGTATACGTATTCTCAATTGCCATATGAAGCTCCATGAATTTTTTCATGACTTTGCATTTTTCGCCCTATACCTCCATATATAGGGGTTCCGGCCGGCCCCCTTAAAAGGAACAATGATGATTCGGCTGACGCGCCCATCACCTTCAGGACTGATGACGTCGTCACCTGGCAGGAGATTGCTCTCAGCCAGCTTATGAGTTATGTTACTTGCTGTAATAAATACGACTTAGTATAAATTGGGGATTTTTGTTTTAATACTCCACCCACACGAGAAGAATGTCTGAAAAAAACAGTACCAAAATTTAACAATATATTAGTTTCATGTTGGAAATCTGCATGATTGTAAAATAAATGCATTTATGTTAAATTAGATATTCCTTATTTAAACTAATGAAAAAGGTTTCCATAAAAATTCTATATATATTATTTGCCCTGTATAAGATTATTCACATAGATATACATTTTCACTTCTAGACTTCCTGACTTTAAAATCTCTTTTATTTATTTATTTATTTATTTTATTTTATTTTTTCACTTCTAGACTTCCTGACTTTAAAATCTCTTTTATCTATTTATTTATTTATTTTCTTTTTTTTTCATTGACTACAAATATAAATCACCGGGACAGACAATATGTCAGTAGGTTTTGATATGTGTTTGAACTTTTAGCTTATTTGTCATTAATATCCCTGGAATACTGAATGGACTACTAAACTAAAGCGTTCAAATCTTTATGCATATATATATTTGGATATTTTATTAACCTATGGTTATGTTTTGCTTATTGATTTTATCGTGATTCCTTTTTTATTATAATTTGTAACCCTTTCAACTTCTTACGGAGTGTATTATATCGACTCCATTTGTATCCATACTTTTTTTTAATATTTATTTATTTATATTTTATATATATATATTTGATAAATTAATGGTTGGCTTGAATATGTGGAAAAGTGTTCTAGCGGCGTACCGTATAAGGCTACTTGCAGTATCAATTCTATAGATACAAAATGTGAATGATAAAGGTATTTAAAACCGCGAGAACCGCTATAATCCAGTTCGGACCAATATCACGAGTGTAACTCGTAAGACATGACACTTTCTTATTTATCCATTCTACCAAACCGATTGACTCTGGGTGACAAAATATATTATTGGTTTTCTTAATGAAAAGGAATTCACACAACAAGTTAAGGAGATTATTACTGATTTACACCACCCGAGTCAGAGATTATCATGTGTTGAATTCCATGTTTACTGATTTAGCACTCATAAATATTCCTAGCGCACTCAATTGCGGTGTTTGTTTTTTAGTGCTATTAATTCTATATAACGTGTCAAGGGAACTATTAACACTAAGAAGTGTTTATTTCCTCTGTCAGACTCGTAACTCTGTTAATGATTCTACGTGTATTCTTTCAAGGATTAATTTTGCACGGGTTAGGCCCCTAAACTGACAGGTGTCTTAGTGTGTCCCTTGTTTTCATGACATTTGTTACAATTAGTTATGTGCTTTTTATATCTGTAAGCATTGTAGGCCAGTAAAATAGAGATTTGGCTTTCTGTGACATAATGGAGAACCCTGGATGACGAAATGCAACCAGTTTAGGACGATTGGTATGAAAGAGATTACTACTACCTGGTCGTTAGTCACCTGCTGTGTTCTTCGGGTTTTCCTCGTCACGGACCTACATATAATATTACATTTGATTACATAATTCTGATACACATACTTTAAATATACTTTTGCTTTAGGGTTTCCGTTCGAAGTGTTTATTGTTTTGCTTAGCTGCTGACCCTGTTTCCGTTCGAAGTGTTTATTGTTTTGCTTAGCTGCTGACCTTGTTTCCGTTCGAAGTGTTTATTGTTTTGCTTATTGCTGTTGACCCTTGTTTTGTTCAGTTTGTAACAGTTTGGCGCTCCAACCCAGATATTCAATGCTCGCGATGTCTTGGGTTAATGAATTTTCTTGTTTAGATACGGTTTTAACAATAGGCACGGATGTTTCTATATCTTTTAGTCCAATTAATGGTTATGCAACGTAAGCCGGAGGCATACGTAAATATTGATAATGTCCCCTGAGTGTGCTGAAGGCGGTGTATGAGGTACAATCACTTAGGTAATGGTATCTGGTGAAAGCCTTTAAGTAAGTCAAAGCTGGTGAAAAATTTATTCTGACCTAACAAAGATAAGATATCGTCGGTACATGACACTGGAAAACGATCGGGAATCGTTTCCTCTTTTAAGCGACAGAAATCTATGCAGATACGCCAGGTCCAATCTTTTATGGCATGACGTTTAAGGGAAAAATTATATGGGCTATTTGATTTCCTAATGACTCCTATTACTAACATTTTTCCAACTTCGTCATTTATCTCTATTTTGAAATTTCATTGGGAGTCTATACGAAGGTACGTATATAGCTTTATGTTTGTCCTTAGACCGTATTTTGTGTTCAATGACATCCGTTTTTCCCCAAAGATCACTCGCTAGTGGAGAAACATCCTGGTATTCAGATAAAAGATAAAAAACAATTCTGCTGAATCACCTCTGCTTGAATGACTTTACGGATATTACTTTAGATAGAGTATAAGAGAGATTCATCTACGACTGGTTGGGCGTAATTAGAAATTAGCAACAATAACAAAAATGCTATATTTATATGTATAGGTTTTGTAGATTACTAGATTAACTTGTTGCCGCGAGTTAACCGTGTATAGGGCTTTGTTCGCGGAAATTGTTATATTTCAGAGTGTCAGGATGGATTAAAATTTCAGATCTTTTTACACGCACTAAGACATTCGAGGGTGCATGCGTCTCGAGATTTTGCGTGCAAACTGCGACTGCGGTTGTGGGAGACTTCTGTTGGGTCGTTGAACAATATCACGATTTATGAGACAAATGATTGGTTCCTCTATACAAGTTATTATTTGATTAAATGTCTCTTTTTGTTCAAAACGGATTTTGATATGTTAGGAGGTTTATAGAATTTTCCTTTGATAAACACGCCTTATTTGGCAGGACGTAAGATAATGTTTTTTATAACTATAGAGGTATCTGTAAGCGCTCGCTTATTGTATTAAAATTACGAGAACCTGCTCTGATTACTTGATACGGTCGTGTGATTCATAGGAAAATTCCTTTTTAATTCAAAAAGGTATTGGCATGAATGATCCAACATCGCTTTTCCCCGCTCTGCTAGAGTCGCTTATTGTGTGGAATGTGCTATGCTTTGAACACTCGGCAGATTTAACTTACCCTGACCATTGACTAGATGACACAGTAACCAAGTTTGCTTAAGCACGATTTGTTTGTTTCTGATTTTTAGGGCTACTGTTTACCTATTTCTTTTTATAATAATTAGGATTCTTCTCTTTATTACCATCAGCAACGTATTGTGTGTTTTTAGCATTATGTTGCTGCTAGTTACGTATAAAGCAATGAACGTATGAATGACTTGAACTATACAGAATTGAGTGATTACTATTAAAACAAGTTATCTATACTGCGTTCAATATTAACTGTTTGTACTTGCTGTTGTTTACTTCATTCTTTGCTAAAATTTGAAATAGTGAGGGATCCAGGTCAGCGCATTTAGACATTTTGTTGATTTGTTTATATGAATGTTAAGTATGTTAACCTAATGAAAGCGTTTATAGACATGTTATTCCTTGCAATCCAGCCGTATTTTTTAAAGTTGAGTAATTGAGATTCGATTTTTTACGCATAACTAAAGGCTGAAACTGCGATCAGGACTTTGCAAAGGAGCTTTTATTGTTTGACCCAAAATAGTGTTACCTCTAATTTATCCAGATTTTTACGGGTGTTCCACTTGTTTTTGTGTGTTTTCTTATCACTACGGTGCCTAACTACCCTATCCATGCATCTGTATAAATACAGACGTCCACTGCGTAAACGCATATTCAATGTTTAATTTGATTTGTTACATACAGAATTAATAATCACCAAAATGATAAAATTAACACAGTATATGATTATGATATTTCAGTAGAACTTCTGGAAACAGAAACTCAAAGATAAAAACTCGCAGTAGCTAAATCCCAATGATGAAGATAATTTCTGTAAAAAAGTAAGATTAAGAATGTCTCGTAACTTCAGCCACAGGAATAACGAAAATTCGACCTGTAAAGGAAACACTCAGTTACTCCAAATGAATAAAAAAATTGTACTTAGCTTGATTTTGTGGGAAGTCACGGTGTTCCGATAACGACACACGGCCTTGGCCCTCCTTCTCTGTTTAGCGGATGACCTGGTTTGGCTTGAGTTTCCCCGTGCACGTTGTTTGGATGATTCGAGCCCTTGAAGATCCGATGCTGCAGACGCGTCCGGTTTATCTCTTGAAGTGCTGGAAACGCTCAATAAACGAAGTTTTCTTGGGTGATTCTAATGAGAGACGAAGCTTGCGTTGCCGTAGGAAGAAGACATGTCGGGTTTGTTTCTTGAAGTTATGCACTGCTGAAATCGCTCACTAACGAAAATACTAAGTTGCTTGAAGAATCTGTTGCTTGCGTCGTCGTTGACTTCTGATATGATACATTATTCGTTATTCTTCGGAAGACGTTGAAAAGTTCTTGTTGTTTTCTGGAGTCGCTCACTAAACGATGATACTAAGGTGCTTGAAGAATCTGTTGCTTTCGTCGTCGTTGACTTCTGATATGAAACATTATTCGTTATTCTTCGGAAGAGTTCTTCTTAGACGCTGCCACCAATGAAAGGGCTGTTGCCCTGTATAATAAGGCGCCCTATGAGGTTATGTTAGACTTGCGATAATCTCACGCTAAGTCGGTTGGTTATGCACTTCCATACTCATTGGAGTGTCTGGGGATTTTGTGATAACTTACGAAGTCGGTATCTTCTTTGGTTATGACGACGATGTGTTAAACTCATGATGATATCTTCTTTCTGATGTGAGGTTTCTAGTAGAAAACACGTAGTATAAAAAATACATATATTCTTCTGAGATTACATGATGAATATCAGATAGGCTCGGCCACGCTATATATATATATATATATATATATATATATATATATATATATATATATATATATATATATATATATATATATATATATATATATATATATTTATATATATAAATTAAATTTTTCTATCAAACAGGATATAATATGTTGCAATGTAAGCAATTACAAATTATTCAAGCAAATACAAAACAGAAAACATAAAATGAAATCTTTTCCTGAATCGCTAATTTATATCTGGGACAACAAGAATTCAAACGCCAAAACATTTATGCAAAATCACACAGGCGAAATGCTATACATATGTACAAGCAAGGCTATAAAGCATTTATTGCCTTCATGCATGTACATACCAACGCACATCCCAATGTAAATACTTGCAAAAGCAAATAAGCCGACACACCAAAAGCATTCATGTCCGCGTCCGCTCTCATAACAGTGTCTGAATGAAGTATTTAATTTTTGCCTCATAAATTTGTATTATATACCAGCACGTTATACTTAATCCTTTTGTTAATGCAATAAAACATTCTATTTTTGTCATAAATTTCTTTTACCTAACGTATTTCAGTATATGATTTATTATTCATAATTATCATTCCTAATTCAGCTCCATGAAAAAAATTAACATATTCTATTTAATTAAAAACGCAGAGCTAAATCTACGTCACTAAAAATGATTTGTTCCTATGGTGCTTTTACGTTGCATGGAACCAGTGGTTATTCGGCAAAGAGACCAACGGCTTTGCGTGACTTCCGAACCACGTCGAGAGTGATCTTCTTCTATCACCAGAAATACACATCTCTCACCCCTCAGTGGAATGCCCGAGAATCGAACTCGCGGCCACCTCGGGGGCAGGACAAGATCATACCGATCACGCCATTGAGGCGCTTCGATTTGAACATATTTTTACTCAACTTTCTTATTTCATTCATAAACCCATTTCATGTAATCTGTCAAGACATTTTCTTATTTATCTTCGCAAATTTCCATCATTGTTGCACCATGGAACGGTCCTAAGAAAAATGCTCTGGTCTCGTGCCGCGGCTGCTGACACTTCCGTCAGTCAGGAAGACTGACAACTTCCGTCGCCACTCCACTTCCTGACGTTTAGAGTAACAAGACGCGAGTTAAGATGGAGTTCCTTGAAACCGCTTGCAGAGTGAAAAGCCCTACTAAGTGTCAAATAAAGTAAGCGCGTACGCTAGCACGTATGCGTGTATGTACGTAATTTCACTTCTTTATTACGGTTATCACTACAATCTTCAATCTCAGGAGAAAATAAGAGTGAGGCTTTTCACCTATCATCATAGGATTCGAACCCGCGCACTGGGGTACAACAAGAAGGCAATAATACGTCGTGCGATTAGGACATATTGGTGAATCTCTGTTAGTGAGTTTGCATCCGACAATAGAAAATGAAAAAAAAGACAAATTAGAGCGTTCAAGCTCAAACCTATCTCTCTCTCTCTCTCTCTCTCTCTCTCTCTCTCTCTCTCTCTCTCTCTCTTCCCTTTCCCACCAATCAGGTATCTAAGAAGGGGATCTAAGGATCGGACCAGGAAAAAGATTTGTAGCCAAATAATTCCTTCACCAATGTGTTCTGATAGGTCCCTAGTATCACAAAAACAACAACAATAACGTCCCCTAGCAGAATTTTTAGGGACGGCAAAAAAAACCAAAAATGGCGATTTTTTTGCATTTTTGGCGTTATACTCCTAAAATATGCATTTTATCGAGAACATTATTATGAAAGAAATTAAAGTGGAAAAAAATTTCTTTCCAATGATATGTAATGAGGTATACTTTGCTTTGTTAGTACAGTACAGAATGATTCAAAAAAGGATGATGTTAAAAAGCTGCAAATGCATTTATTTTAGAATTTCGTCTTTTAACTTTTTAAATTGGCATTTTCTGAAAATATTTTCTTTGTAGTATTAAAATATATATATCTTATTCAATTTGTGAAGGTGGAATGGTTCGAATTAAACTCCATATAGGAAGGGACTCTATGTAAGGGAAAAAATTTGTAACCAAATAATTCCTTCACCAATCTGTTCTGATAGGTCCTTAGTATTTAAAAGAAAAAAAAAACACGTTCTGGGGCCACAGAAAATTTTTTACCTCGCGTTATGCTCCTAAACTATGCATTTTATCGAAAACATTATTATATACGAGAGTAAAGTAGTGTAGTGTACATTTTGTGATATCAGTATAACAATTATGATTCGTTCAAGGTTGATGTTAATTAAAACGCTGATAATGCATTTTTTTCCAAAATTTGTCTTTCAACTTTTTTAACATGCATTTTCTAAAAATAGCTTCGCTGCACTATTAATATATGCCATCGTCTCTATAAATTGTTTGTATAATGGTGTATAATAATGAATAGTTTACTCAGTTTGTGAAGGTGGTACAGCACGGTTTTGGAAATGTTCCCAACGAAGTTCCATAAGTGCGCTACTTTAACCTTCGATATTTGAGATAAATCAAAAAGTTTTCCGCTCTTGAAATAACAATTTAAATGAACAAGACGATGATCATTTTGATCATAAAGAATTCTTAAATTAGAAATCGTCTCATTTGCTATGGCCCGATCTGACCCGGCACATTTTGCACATATGCTGAAAGCCACTAGAATTTCAGAGTCTCATATGTATAATAGAAGCGATCGGTAATCGAATAAACTAATATGAATAAAGGGCATAAGGAGTAACTGATAAGCAATAGAAAAACTCGAGAGAAGTTACCGATTCGACAAGTGATATAAATTAACGTGTTTTATGTATTAAATGTAGAGCAAAGTGCAAAGGCCAAAAACCAGGGCGAACTAATCTACTAAGGTCAGAGGTTAATCGAGTATATGGACTAATGGAAACCTTGACCCCGCCAGTGACCTCTTGGAAGATTGTTGAACGAAACGCATTGAAAAGTAGAACGTGAACAATAATGGAAAAGCGAGCTCTTATAGACGAATAGTGAGAAACTTAAATCGTAAATAGGCATCTCGTGGAGAGCCCATATAGACCTATCATACGAGAGCGAGAGCAGAGGCGAGGCACTGTTAAGGGGGAGTGTCGAGAATGTGGAAGTGAGACTGCGGGCCTCCATAGTGATTTGTGAACTTGTAAAGTTAATCACGAGTGCCCAGTGACTAAGAATAGAACTAAGTCCAAGTGTCGACTTATAAAAGTTACAAATGTTAAGATAGACTCGGTTCAATCACCGGAATTATATAAAAGTTACAAGTGCCCTTTAAGATAGAACTTTATACGAATTTAAGAAAAAATAAACATATTTAGGGAAAACATATTTCATTTACAACCAAGATTTTGTAACTTTGTGTTGTTGAGATACCTGACATCTAAGCACAATAAGAGTGCAAGCACGACTGTTTCTGAGAAGTGAAGACCAAACGCCACCCAACGGAACTTTCAAGAAGAGTTCTCCTACCCCATAATATATGTAACCTTCGTCCGAATTTCACCAAATATATAATAATATTGCCTACTAATCGGGTACAATATACATTAGTATACGCCATTACGTATACAACTTATTCATCTACGAAGAAACACGTTGTTTTTCGTCAAAAATGCATTTTTAATCGTTAAGCATTTGAAAAGAAAGAAAAAAAAAAACGTTACGGCCGGGTCAGGTCGGGCATGGCAAATGAGACGATTTCTAATCTAAGAACTCTTACTTGTATGGTCTAAGCAAAGCTTCCCAAACAAAGCTACTACTACCATTATTATTATTATTATTATTATTATTATTATTATTATTATTATTATTATTATTATTATTATTATTATTATTACTGACAATCAAAAGCCACAGCAGTGTTAAAATATATTATTGTAACATGCTAAAAACTACAAGGAGAGACTTTCGGATACTGCTCCGTATCCTTCTTCAGTCCTACTGATGGTCAAACAATGGAGGTGTTACAACAGCGCAAAGAAAAACAAAATGGTTCAAGGCGGATGGATTTAAGTGTTGGTCAGGTAACCCCCGTTCGGCTGTTTTGTTGGCGAGACGGCTGGAACGGCGAAGGGGTCGTTCAGGTGATTCCAGCTCAGCACTACACTCCATCGATGCCATGACTTGAAGCAGTAGTAACCTCAGTCATCTGGGATAAAAGAGAGGGGGGAGCAACATCAGGGGTCTCACAATCACCAGACATATGAATCTTAAAATCGTTGACAAAGTGGCCAATTATTAAAGAATTGATAAAACTATCTTCATTAGTGAAGGCTTTGTTCCCTTCAAAAGCACACCCCTTTCTAATAGCAGCCCCTTCCACTTAGAGACGAACACCAACATCCCCACTCTTAAAAATGACAAGTTCTAAAAGTTCAATATCACAAATACGAAGGGCTCTAAGAGAAAAGTTGACAATAATATTCGCTTTTACCCTCAGTGAATGGATATGTTTTAGATAACCTTAGGGTACAAATTTTAGAAGAACAGTTACACATCCCCATTCCTTTAGAACCTTTTTTTAGGCATTAGTTAGACTGTGTGTATCTACTAATTATTTTTGCTTTAACAATGATTGTTATAAGCTTCTGTTTGGTGTGCCTATGATCTCAAAATTATCGCCCATCTTGTCCAATCTGTGCATGGAGTTCGTGGAGAAGAGTATTTTAGAACATTGTGATCCACACATTAAGCCACTGGTCTGGGTCAGATTTGTTGATGATATTTTTATTCTTATCAAAGGAGACAACACGCGGTTGCAACAGCTGGTTGACCGTGACAATAACGTTGTACTTTCTATTAAATTTACTGTTGAACTGGAGGAAGATAATAAACTTGCATTTTTGGATGTTTTGGTTATTAGAGATAACGTAAGTAATAGGTTTAAATTTTCTGTGTTTCGTAAAAGTACTAATGCTGAGGGGTATTCATTCATTCTTATTTTTTCGTTTCGTGAGGGTAACAGCTATATTGTCAACTTTTCTCATAGAGCCCTTCGTATTTGTGATATTGAACTTTTAGAACTTGTCATTTTTAAGAGTGGGGATGTTGGTGTTCGTCTCTAAGTGGAAGGGGCTGCTATTAGAAAGGGGTGTGCTTTTGAAGGGAACAAAACCTTCACTAATGAAGATAGTTTTATCAATTCTTTAATAATTGGCCATTTTGTCAACGATTTTAAGATTCATTTGTCTGGTGATTGTGAGCCCCCTGATGTTGCTCCCCCCTTTCTTTTATCCCAGATGACAGGCTACTACAGCTTCATGTAATGGCATCGATGGAGTGTCTGCTGAGCTGGAATCACCTGAACGACCACTTCGCCGTTCCAGCCGCCTCGCCAACAGAAACAACCGAACGGGGGTTGACTGACCAACATTTTAACTCCATCCGCCTTGAACCTTTTTTTTTTGTTTCGCGCTGTTGTAACGCTTCCTCCATTGTTTGACCATCATTAGGACTGAAGATGGATACGGAGCAGTATCCGAAAGTCTCTCCTTGTAATTTTTTGCATTTTACAATAATATGTTTTAACTCTACTGTGGCTTTTGATTGTCAATATTATAGCCTCGTTACGGAGGTTCCTTAGTTCATTGTTATTATTATTAATATTATTCAGAAGATGAAAACTATTCTACGTAACAAGCGCACAGGGACCATCGACTTGAAATCTAAGCTTCCAAAGAATATGATGGTCATTAAGAGGACGTAAGAGGAGTTAAAGGAAAATACATAAAGAAGATACCCTACATATCTAAAAAAAATTAATTAACAAATAGATAAAAACTGTGAGGAATAAACATGAATAAATATGTAATTACTTTTTACTATTAACCTGCATGATCCTCCTTCATTATTTAGAGTCGGGGGAACCGTTCAAAGTCCAGCGAATCGGGCGAATTAATTTGATGATTAAATAGTCCATCATCATTCTTTCGACCAAACTATTGACTTTGTTGCAATGTAATGTAACGGAAGGTCACAATAGGTTAGTTTTTAATGGAACTGGTGAAGAAAAGTAATTACCCTATAACTTCGCCTATGCTCGGTAGGGGAAACAGGTAGGTTATTCAGACTTACAAGACCCACTCCCTCTCTCTCTCTCTCTCTCTCTCTCTCTCTCTCTCTCTCTCTCTGTTTGTTTGTATGGTGTTATACGTTGCATGGAACAAGTGGTTATTCAGCAACGGGACCAACGGCTTTACGTGGCTTCCGAGCCACGTCGAGAGTGAATTTCTATCACCAGAAATACATATCTCTGACTCCTCAATGGAATGCTCGGGAATCGAACTCGTGGCCACCATATCAATCACGCCACTGAGTTGCTTCTCTCTCTCTCTCTCTCTCTCTCTCTCTCTCTCTCTCTCTCTCTCTGTTGCGTCCTTGATCGGAGGGTATAATAATATTAAAAATAAAGTTCCCAACATTCATTTACTTTAAATAGTATAACAATAAAAACTTGTTTTTTATTATTTACACCGAGATATATGATATTCTAGGTAAAGAATACAGCATTGAAAGCACACCAATCCTTGTTGAAAATTTTTTTTTAAATCCCTAAACCTTTACATTCTGAATAAAGAGAAAAATTAATTATCAAATGCAGAGCCTTTGTCACATGAGCAAAATGAAAACATTACGCACTTACGTCTGGTTACTTAACATACAAGAATGTGGTAAATAAACTTAGAGAGAGAGAGAGAGAGAGAGAGAGAGCCTTACCTTACAGACCTTACAGTTCGTTCGGGTTGCCCCAGGTCCCTCAGTGTGAGGCGCCTCTAATGTCTACCAGAGAGTTGCTAGTACATCTTCCGGTATATTTTGCATCTTCCAATCTTGGATGGTCTGGGATGCAGTTTAGATATTTGTCGAGCTTATTCTTAAACACATCTACGCTCACTCCTGATATATTCCTCAGATGAGCTGGCAACGCATTGAATAGACGCTGCATTATCGATGCTGGTGCGTAGTGGATTAATGTCCTGTGTGCTTTCCTTATTTTTCCTGGTATAGTTTTGGGCACTATTAATCTACCTCTGCTTGCTCTTTCTGATATTTTTAGTTCCATGATATTTTCTGTTATTCCTTCTATCTGTTTCCATGCCTGAATTATCATGTAGCGTTCTCTTCCCTCTTTTCAGACTATAATTTTAAGGATTGTAGTCTTTCCCAGTAGTCTAGGTCCTTAACTTCTTCTATTCTAGCTGTAAAGGATCTTTGTACACTCTCTATTTGTGCAATATGCTTTTGATAGTGTGGGGTACCATATCATATTGAACATTTCAAGTGGACTACGAACATATGTTTTATAAGGCATAATCATGTGTTCAGCTTTTCTTGTTTTGAAGTGCCGTAACAACATTCCCATTTTTGCTTTACATTTTGCCAACAGAATTGCTATTTGATCATTGCATGACATGTTCCTATCATCATCACACCAAGGTCTTTAACTGCTTCCTTATTTGTGATTGTCTCATTATTAGGTCCCCTATATGCATATAGCTTTCCTTCTCTGTCTCCATAATTTATTGATTCAAATTTATCAGAGTTAAATACCATCCTATTTTCCTCTGCCCAATTCATATACTTTGTTAAGGTCTCTTTGTAGAGCGTTCCTATCTTCATCACAAGTAATTTCTCTACTTATTCTTGTGTCATCAGCGAAACTACTCACTACCGAATCCTTAACATTACTGTCTATGTCTTCAATCATAATAACAAACAATATTGCAGCTAGCACCGTACCTTGTGGCACACCGGATATTACCTTGGTTTCATCCGATTTCTCATCGTTTGCAATAACTATCTGTTTTCTGTTGTGTAAAAATTCTTTTAACCATCTTCCTACTTTATCTACGATATTGTGTTTTCTAATTTTCTTTGCTAATATATTATGGTCTACTTTGTCAAAAGCTTTTGCAAAGTCTAGATAAACCACATCTGTTTCATTTCCGCTTTTCATATTTTTGAATATGTTCTCACGGTGTACTAACAGTTGGGTTTGTGTACTTTTTCCGGGTACGAAACCGTGTTGTCCTATATTAAACAAATTATTTTTTATTAAATGTTTCATAATATTTTTCTTCATTACCCTTTCATACACTTTCATAATATGTGATGTTAGACTCACAGGCCTATAATTACTTGCCTCTAGTCTTGATCCACTTTTGAAAGTAGGGTGATATATGCTAATTTGTGCTCATCATAAATCTTGCCTGTATCTACACTTTGTCTTAATAATATTGCAAGTGGCTTTGCGATAGAATGAACTACTTTCTTTAACAAAATAGCAGGGACTCCATCCGGCCCTGCAGCAGCTCCATTTTTAATTTCATTAATTGCCTGCACAATATCAGCTTCATTAATTTCTATGTCAGCTAAATATTCACTATTTTCGTCCCTTACTTCTATATCATTATCTTCATTATCTATTCTAGGGGTGAATTCTCTCTTATATCGTTCTGCCAGTATGTTGCAAATTTCCTTTTTTTCATTCGTTAATCTCCCTTCAATTCTCAGAGGGCCTATTTCTATTCTTCTTTTATTCATCTTCTTCGCATATGAGTATAATAGTTTGGGGTTTTGCTTGATATTTAATAGGGTTTTTTCTTCCAAGTCCCGTTTTTCATTTTCTTTTGATTGTATAATCTTTTGTTCTGCATTTTCTATCTTACTTTTTAGTTCTATAACTTTCCATGCATTTTTTCTTTTGCAAGACCTTTTTTCCACTTTCTGATTTTCTGGAACAAGATCCTTCTGTCTCTTGGTATGCATGAATGCTGTTTACTTTTCTTCTTCGGTATATATATATCCACTATTTTCTCCAATATTTTATGTAATATCTCCGTATTTACCCTTATGTCATCACTTACGAAAATGTTATCTCAATCTTTGTTTAATTCTTCATTAATTTCTGACCATTTTATATTTTTACTGTAGAAGTTGTATTTTCCATATCCTTCCCACTTTTTCATTTCTTGCTTATCTCTATTTTCACTTGCTTTGGAATGAACTGTTAATTCTATGACATTATGGTCTGAAATACTCGCATTATAAACTATTATTTCTTTAACATAATTCATCTCGTATTTTCTAAATATCTAAAGTATTTTCCTTTCTTGTTGGCAGGTGATTTATTTGTTGAATGTTGTATTCTAGAGAGAGAGGAAACACATCACTTCTTAAAAACTATATGATGCACCATTTTCCAGTAAACCAGAAAAACTTTCATGTCAAGCACTTATGACGAAAAATGCTAAATATCCTGTATGTACCTAGGTTTGCTAATGATGATACTTCTGACCCGACCCCCCCCCCCCCCCCACCCCCCCCCCCCAACCCCCCCCCCCCCCCCCCCCAAAAAAAAAAAAAAAAAAACTCATACCCGGACAACATACAGTGTCCGAACACAGTGAATGAACGTCATTTGCCAGACTCTGATGTCATCACATTACACTCTGAGGCCTAACTGCTGATGTAATTTCCCAGACATATGACTGCCTATCTGCCAACCGAACCACTGACAGCATATGAAATGTCCGTAATGCAGTAATGACATGCAAATTACCATCAATATGGATAATAAAATCAAATCAATGACCCATAATCGCTCGTCACACCACAGAGGGAATATTACAACTCAAGTGGGATAGAATAGAGGCAGTCGCCATCCACCGTGATCAGCTGGCACTGGTCTAGTGTTGTGAGACAAGGGTAAGAGAAATAGAGGGGGGAAAGTCACGGTATATCAACAAATGCATTAAATTATCACAAAAAAATGTTTTTAAAACAGACCTAAGATGTAATTTTTGGCTGGCGTTTAACACTGTTCTTTCTTTCTTTCTTTCTTTCTTTATATGCTCTGTAAAAATAATAATAATAATAATGGCCGACGACGTCACATGGGATCTTTTTGATTAATATAACTTTGATAATGGCAATGACAAACAAATATTCACATAATGGAGGGAAAATATCCTTTCAAAATACTCAGCTTCTGATGGAAACAAAAAAATCAACTATTTGTCGGAAAAATCACTGACAACACATGGATGTTAAGAAGTCCAAGGTTATAAAACATTTACATGGAAAATAAATGGTAATGAACACTGTACGACTGGGAAAAATCACTTGTACTGAAAGTCTCTGCAAAGATAAACATGGAGTCATGATTAAAAAAGAAAAAAAAAACTCCCAGGTATCATTGGAAACTAACTAAATGGAATAAAATCAGTTATACAACTCTAGGTTCATCCTTTACATATATATAAATTCCAGAAACGAAAACAATAAACATGCCCATAAATTGAAAGCCGCACGGTTAAAACCAATTTCAAATGAAGATGTAAGCATAAAATATGACCTCTAGAAACAAGTTAGCCAACACTTTATGCAAAAATGAAAACAACTGGTCAGGGCTGGTGAGAGGATTATAATCTCATGCGAGATAATGGGATTAGTGATTGGTGAGGGGACAGTGTGATGAGATAAAAGGGAGGATTGGCTGAAAGACGAAGACTCCAGTGATCAGGTTATTTGGAGGTGATGATTGAGATGGTTTAGCCCCTAAATG
>NC_087218.1:65314991-65322491 GCF_015104395.2 Macrobrachium nipponense | reverse complement strand
AACAAGTTATCGATAAGCAAATACCCCACAAACAGGTCAAGTGACGACGCAAATCTATAATTTGGATGAAGAATGTATCTTATAGTTAGTTTTTGAGGAAATATACGGGCCATTTTCTAAGAAGTTCACAAGATGACCTATAATTTGTGACACATGCTGAGATATGAATCTCCTAGTCAACTGATTATTATGAAACTACAAAATTGCGCATGCGTACACACACACACACACACACACACACACACACACACACACACACACACACACATATATATATATATATATATATATATATATATATATATATACATATATAATATATATATATATATATATATATATATATATATATATATATATATAACTATATATATATATATATATATATATATATATATATATATATATATATATATATATATATAATATTATTACTCTTCCTTTGCATGACAATATTGAATCTGATATGAAAACATATGTATTAACCAACTACCAAAACGACTAAATTTTACAAATGTAACTCCAAAGTACTACAGTGTACTCCATTCTTTACATATTTATATCTTACACCAACACAATCTGTCTTCCATTCGAAATCTTTGGTGCTCTGCAGACCTGCATGGTTAGGTGTCCTGTTATATTAAGTGGATCATGTATGCCTGTGGCACCATCAACGTAAATACAAAACCGAACACACATGAAATTTTCTTCTGAATCGCTCATTTATAACTCGGACAACAAAAATTCAAACGCCAAACCATTTATGCAAAACCACACAAGCTGAATGCTAGGCATATGTACCAGGAAGGCTATGAAAGAATTTATTGCCTTCATGCAAGTACATACCATAGCATATTTCAATGTAAATATCTGCAACAGCAAATAAGCCGACACACCAACCATCGCCGAAAGGATTCATGTCCGCGTCCGCTCTCATGACAAAGTGTCCGAATGAAGTGTTCCATTTTTGCTCATAAATCCGTATTATGCACCGGCACTTTACACTCAATCCTTCTGTTTATGCAATGGAACATTCTATTTCTGTCATAAATTTCTTTTACCAAAACGTATTCTAGTATGCTATTTACCATTTATAATTCAGCCCCGTGAAAGGAAATTTCAAAATTTTTTCTTGTTTTCATGCATACATAATTTATAAATCCATATTAATAAACACGCCATGACCATATTTTTTTTATTCAACTTTCTAATCTCATTCATAAATACGTTTTATGCAAGCCGCCAAGAGGCGCTTTTCCTTATTTGTCTTCATAAATTTTCATTACGTTGCGTTACTGGGTGGCCATAAGAAAAGTGCTCTGGTCTCGTGCCACGGCTGACACTTCCGTCAGTCAGGAAGACTGACAACTTCCGTCGCCACTCCTCTGCCTGACGTTTAGAGTAACAAGACCCGAGTTAATACGGCCTTTAAATATTAGAGTTATAAGACGTGGAATCAGCTGAAAACGTCTTCTCTAAGAGAAATGTTCTATCAATTCTCCGGTAACGTAAGGGCATATGTATCAATGTATGTTCGTACGTATCTGATTGTGCATATGTATTTTAAAGAGCCACATCCATCTCTCGTCTATCTTGAACCTTAGTGGGGTCTGATAGACGTCAGATTATTACCGTTTACCAGACCAGATTATGAAGGTCATTTACTATTGATGGTTAAAAGATAAGGTTCAAGATAGTCGAGAGATGGCTGTGGCTTTAAAAATGCATATGCACAATCAGATACGTACAAACATACATTGATACATATGCCCTTTTGCTTCCGAACAATAAATAGAACATTTCTCTCTCTCTCTCTCTCTCTCGTCTTCGTTATCTTCTCTCTCTCTCTCTCTCTCTCTCTCTCTCTCTCTCTAAAGGCAAATGCCACTCAGGAAAGGTGAAACAATTGATTGGTTGTTATGCCTTTGGACATACGGTCCTGCTAATAAAGGACTGTGTGTCGTAAGGCCTAACAACCATTCCACTGCTTCTTTTCCTTCGTGGCTTTTGATTTTATTTATACATTCATCACGCTACATATCTTCGGGATTCAATTATACATACATACATACATACATACATACCTACTATATAAATGTATATAATATATATATATATATATATATATATATATATATATATATATATATATATACTCGCACATATAAGTGTGTCTGTATACACACGCATACACACACACACACACACACACGCACACACACACACACACACATATATATATATATAGCTATATAATATTATATACATATATGTATATATATATATATATATATATATATATATATATATATATAAATATATATATATATATATATATATGCATGTGATACCCGCGTCTTGCAACAAGTACCTTCTTAGTTTAATTGACACTTTCAAGTTCACACTGAGTACAAAAAACAGTTTACAGAACTTAATATAAAATATTGAGTAGTGGTGGTGGAGGTTACAGTCTTTTTATTTGGGCACTATGTAAACCAAACAGAATTGATTGATTGATTGTGTCTATTAATATCTGGCGTTACAACATCTGGGTAATTGACACGGAAAGAGAGAGGGTCAAGGGATAATCCATGGTGGAGGTTAAAATTCTTGCGCACGTGGATTCAATGAACACATTTTCCAGACGATTTCTTTTCTGATAGTCACTGGCCTTGCAGATTATAGATGACTTCTCCCAGTTAATGGCATGGCCTGTCTTAAGCCAATGATCTGAAATGCCATTGTTTGTAAGGCATCTTGAAAGAGATTATTTGTGTTGGAAACATCTCTTTTTTTTTTTAGTCCTTTTGATGTTTGGCCTATATAAATCTTATCACAATCTTTACAAGGGATGCTGTATATAAGTTTGAACTGGATGGGCTATTCTTAACATATTTCTAAAAGAGTCGTTATATTGAATTACTAAATTAATATAATTAGTTTTTAGAAAAGGTATTGCAGAACTGAACTTGGGATGGAAAGGTAAACAGAGAATATTCTTAAGTTCTGTGTTAACTCTGGTTGGATTGTAATATAACTTCTTTGCATTATTCTTACACAACTCCAGAAAATAAGGAGGATAACATAGCGAATATCGTATTTTGTCAAAACGAAGAATACATATCCTCAAAAACTGTTTCTGCAAGAAAAAAAAATACAATATTCTTTTTGAAAAATCGAGTGATAAAACATAAAATGGCGTTAGACCCTTCCATTGCAAATCAAAGGTTAATCAAGAAAGTAAGCTTCGGAAAATATTTGGAAATTTTTGCACAGATAAATATTATCACTCTTAATAAAATTTCAGAATATACAATCAGGATAATCAAATGAAAAAAAATACATAAGGTAGTATATAAGTATACAACTTTACGTTTATCATATGCACATGTACGCTACGAACACGAAAACAATAAACATGACAATAAACACAAAGATAAACGGGGACAACGAACCTCCTATGTCAAATGAAGACGTAAGCATACTATATTGCACTTAGAAACATGCAAACAAGTGACTCTTTATATGAAAATGAAAACCTTACTCGAGTATTACAGGCATGCAAAAAACATGATCCTGTTATGAGGAATGAGATGTGACGGCCCATTAAAAATGTCATGGTCAGGACTAGCGAGAGGGTTATAATCTCACGCGAGATAATGGGATTAACGATGAGTGAGGGGAAAGTGAGACGAGATAAGAGGGAGGACTGATTGGAAGAAGAAGACGCCAATGATCAGGTTATTAGGAGGTGATGATTGAGATGGTCTTGCCCCTAACTATCACACTAAATATAGGATATATATTTGCCTTTTAGACCACCAAATCGAATGAAACAGATTTGATTTAGTCGTGAAAGAACTTGACTGGTATTCGAAAACTGATAAACTTGCCACAGGTATCTATGAATGTAACGAAAAATATCGCTAAATATCTTGAAGAAAAGACAACGTAAATATTTTTCTTTATAGCAGACTACAGTTAAAAACATTTATCAATATCAACATGTGATTTCAAACTTTGTGGTACAGAAAAAAGGTTTCAATGAAAATAAACAAGGAAATGTACTCCACTTCCGTAGTATGTCAAGTAACAAAACATTGAAAAGATTTAGCTTATTTCCTTTATTCATTCTTTCTCTAAAGAAAGAAAAAAAATTACTGCATGCACCTGTCAGCTTGCGACCCAACTATAAAGCTTAACTTGATTTATGTCTAGTGAGTTCGTTCGTAAACTGTATAGTGTCGTAATGCTTAATGTTAAAAGCTGTACAATAAAAGTAGTTATTTTCGACATCAAAGAACTGATAAAACATCATTATTACTGCAATTACCGATGCTAACTAACCTATTTTTCGTTTCATGCTGACTGGGGTCGAGAACCTTGTACCACATGTCTTTCTATGGATTTCTGTCATTAGCAAACTAATCAATTCTGCTTTCCCTAACTAAAACCACTAAAGCTGCATACAGGCAATGTGATAGGTCATTAAAACACGAACAAATGTTATAAAATTTTCATCCATGAAGTAATTGCACAATTTCACATTTAATGTTTGACAGGCCATTTTCAGATAATGAAAAAGCCATGCCGTCCTTGCTTATGGCGGGATGGAGAAATTAAACTTGCCTGCCCTCCCCTGCCCCTGTCACTGCATTCCAAATGATCGAATCATGATCGACGTTAATGGCTAAGGTACTAACTTCAATAACAAAATAAGTTAATATGAAAAATAAATTAAATCAAATAAATATCAAAATAGGAAAATTAAGATTTTTACCGAATTTCATCAAAAAAGATAGATGAATCACAACAGTATTTTTTGAAAATAATTAAACTGCAATAAGTGTAAGAATTAAATACCAATATTCCAACAGACTAACTCCATTTGGAATATATCAAAGCCAATTCAATGAGTTTCTATATATCAATTCAAAACAAGAGTGGAAATAAGTAAGATACTCTTTCGTTCCATATTTGTGGTGACATTCGAAATTATTTTCTACAACTGTACCAGGAACTTACATTTACAATCAAGGCCCGACTCCCATCCAGTCCCTCCCCCTCCCCAACTCCTATCCGCCAGCCCTCCCCTCCCCAACTCCTATCCAGCCCTCCCCCTCCCCAAACTCCTATCCAGCCCTCCCCTCCCCAACTCCCATCCAGCCCTCCCCTTCCCAAAAAGAGAACAAACTGTTAATACAAATATCAATAATTCTCAACGGAAATGAAAGCACTTTCATTGCAACTCATGAAATCTAGTGACTAATTTGCTCCAACGTTCAAAACTATGCAATCGCTTTTTATAATTGCGTAAATATTATTCTTTATGTATGTATATGTAGGAATAGTTCTCACTATCTGGTTCACCAACGAATGACTAACACTATACAATAAGGATGCTAGTTTCGTATGTGTGAATACAATTTACCATTTATTTGAGAAGGATCTGGTATTTACTTGTTTTTCAGGTCTGAATATAACCGGCGAAGGGTAAATACCCAATCTAACTTCAACTCTAAGGTGCTAATGCTTTCGCCTCCTAACTGGTTGTAGCAACCTGGATGGAAAAGTGTGGAAAGGAACAAAGGATATCGCCTATAGGAAACAAAAACTCAGTATGCACCCACACAGGATAGAGTAGAGTAATCCCAAGAAAAAAAACACACATATGAATCAACAGCAATAATAAAAGATGAGCAAGCTGCAAGGAATAGCAATAACACTTCATCAAAATAACAACAGTTATAGATTATCAGTTAACGTGAAAAAACCATCAGCTCCTTGGTTAGACTTTCCCACGCTGGCACAACCTATCAATTCAGTAGTGGCTAACAAATATCTTAGAAGTTTATTAGATAACATTTGGGGCACAAAACCTGACGTTTAGTCGACACAGAAGCCCAACTGGCTCTCCAAGATAACCTGCCTTTGTACAGTTAATAAACATCATCTTCTCAAGAGGTTCTAGTTTGAAGTGTCAGAGAACAGTTGTTCACACCAACACTATCTACGAATCACCACTGATGCAGGAAGCCTTTGGTGGGGTCTGATTGTCAGAACCTTTGTATTTCATAAGCCATTGGCACATTTTGTAGCAGAGAAAGATCATCCTCTTTCCTGCCATAGTATTTGCAGTCATTTTTAAGGGCAATTTCTGTATGCAACCACGTTTCAACATCGCCGTCAGTGCATGGTAAAATAACTAAAGTCGATAAAAGATTATTTCGTTTAATGTTGGTGTCAGTTGATGCATTGTGATATTCGTTCTATTATTATTATTATTATTATTATTATTATTATTATTATTATTATTATTATTATTATTATTATTATTATATATATATATTATTTTTTTTTTTTTTTGCTCTATCACAGTCCTCCAATTCGACTGGGTGGTATCTATAGTGTGGGGTTCCGGGTTGCATCCTGCCTCCTTAGGAGTCCATCACTTTTCTTACTATGTGCGCCGTTTCTAGGATCACACTCTTCTGCATGAGTCCTGGAGCTACTTCAGCTTCTAGTTTTTCCAGATTCCTTTTCAGGGATCTTGGGATCATGCCTAGTGCTAATATGATTATGGATACGATTCCCACTGGCATATCCCATATAGTTCTTATTTCTATTTTCAGATCTTGATACTTATCCATTTTTCCCTCTCTTTCTTTTCAACTCTGGTGTCCCATGGTATTGCGACATCAATGAGTGATACTTTCTTCTTGACTTTGTCAATCAACGTCACGTCTGGTCTATTATTATTATTATTATTATTGTTACCGTAAAAAGCTTCTCAAGTCGTTCGTTGGGGAAGACCCATTAGTCAATTTTTGCATTCTTAAAAACTTTGTTAAAAATTTTAATCTTAAGACAAGCTCTGTTTTTTCTCCGCCTGATGCTGCCCCCTCTTCTGCTCTCCTCCCTCAGACAGATTACAACACGGGGGACGTGATGTCCAGCATTGTTGCAGCCGCATCGCCAAGGGAACACCGTGAAGCATCATCACAGCCCACAAGACGTTCCAGCAGAATAACCAGCAGGAATTCGAGCAACAACAACGGAATCACCTAGTTGGGCTGTTGAGCGCTTCCTTCATTTGCGTTCGTCATGGTGGAATAATTGTCCTATTCAGAAGTTTACTTCGACAGATTTTTAAATGTATAATGTTCACTTGGCTGAGGATGAACCTGGTGCAGGGTTCGAAAGCTCTTATTATTAAACACTTTATATACTTCACATGCGATATTATTGTGGACCTGCAATCATTGTTATCATTTTCGACACTGAAAATTGTGCCCACTAATAATAATAATAATAATAATAATAAATAGTAAATAATAATAATAATAATCATAATAATAATAATAATAATATGAATAATAATATAATAATAACAGACCGAATATCACAATGTATCAACTGACATCAACATAAAACAAATAATCTTTTATCGATTTTAGATATTTTACCATGCACTGACGGCGATGTTGAATCGTGGTTGCA
>NC_087218.1:65299991-65309991 GCF_015104395.2 Macrobrachium nipponense | reverse complement strand
GGGTTTGTGAGGTGCGAGGAAGAGGTGGACGATGGTAGCCGGGCAGTTTTCTACCCTGGCAGGTGCAACCATGCTACTAAGGCCATTTCTGAGCACCCAGACTAAGTTCGATCCTCTTTTGAACCTTCTATTTTTTCAGTCTTTCACTTCCTCCCCTTTCAAGATGAACCAATAGTTGATTACCTGTTAATGGTTGATGGCTGTGACAACTCTTGTAATGTGATGGAGGGTGGGGATGGGCGGCATTCCTCCTCACCCGTAAAATTCAAGTACCTGACGTGTTCGAGCGAGGGGAAAGTCTTATGTCAAACTTGGTCCCTAGTACTGGGTCGGATCTCGACGGACTGACGACGCCTTGAGTGCTGGGGATAAGGTGTATAACCAGGAAGTAGCCTCTAGGGGTGGCCCATTCATATGGCATTCCACACCCCTCCTTTGTTGGGCTCCATGGTGGGTGGAGGACTACCTGGCTAAAACAACACTTTCGTGTATATGTATTCACTATTAGGCCCTAATGTTGATGACCCCAGCGTGGAATTAGACTTGGCTACTGGATTCACTCAAGACAATAAGTCTACTGTAACAACAATGGCACCATATGAGCCATTAATAAGAAATAATAAGAAAAGAAAATTGTACAAACCCGACCCAACATTAATTCATTTTGACCATATTTTCGGGACAGATAATTGGTCCAGATTTCTTGTTCTCAAAACAGAGAGGAAAATTTCTTCCGATGTTTTAGAGAATAAATTATTAAGCTTACACCCAACTAAAGCAATGAGTTTCAGAGCACTGAAATTTAATGAATGGCTGATTGAAGCCACAACAAAAGCTCAGACAGAAACATTTCAGAACCTAAAAGAAATTCAAGGGATAAATGTAACGGTGAAAGCCATGATATGCTCAACTATATCCAGGGTACAGTTGTACTACCCCAAATTGAAAATGAAGAGTAATTACCAGAAAAGGCTATTATATTAGAATCACTAAAATTAGCGTATTTTTTAATAATTTCCTCCCGAATGTTTTCGGGCCAGCACTGTAAGAGTCTAATTAGACTCATTGGGCTGGTAAATCTTAACTTTATAACAAAAACATGCCTTCCTTTATCAAGTAAATCCTCCATCAGAGAAACAATTTTTTCTGACCATGAAAAATGCTTTGTACTTTCATTATTATGGAAAAATGTATCTTTTCCATAACAAATTTGAAAGTTCCATAAATAACCCATTCCAGTGTTTGTCTGAAGGGCACAAAACAAACACTTTTACATGAAATCTTGCACATTTTGTTTTTGTGAGTCGCCTAAATCCAAGCCGTTCTTTGCACAATATGAGAGCCTCATCAAGAGCTACATATTTATGAGGCCTCATCAATGCTTGGCATCTCTCAAAAAGCATATTAAGAAAAGGTTCGATTTCTCATGAGGATAGAATCTCAAAAACTTCAGAATACTAAAACACTTACCCCTGTTCACAATTTCACTTGAAAAGATGGCTGCCCGAGAAATTATAGAGCCCTTGGACCAATACATTTTCATAGTAGGGAGCTTTAGTGATGCCCACAGCTATTGTCAAGCAAAAAAAAAAAAACGTGCATGTCATGTTCTTTTACCTCTCGCTACTTGAGACCAAGAATTTGCTTACGTTTATTATTTCTTGAAATATATTTCAGCTCTCTCATTTATCCCCTTACACAATATTTCTATCACATTTTTATCGAAAAAATATTTATAAGCGTCTGCTGGCAACAGAAATGGAGTTTCCCCAAAGGCAAGGTTCAGCCCAGGAAAATTATCGTCAAAGCAAGGCTTTTCGGCCATCGGTCTTCAAAACAACTGGGAACCATTGTCCAGCCAATCTCCACCCCTCTGCCTTCGTTTTAATTATTACTAATATCACTAGGTTCACTATAAAATGATGAATCACTTTAATAATCATCTGCACTAGACAAATATTCATCACTTGAATAATCACTGCCAATCATCATGGTAGGTTTATTAACAAAAACCAATCAAAATAGCAGCAAAACAACAAAAAAGACGAAGAATAACTCCATATATTGTTAACTCTGAATACTTGTGGTACTGACCTAGTGGTATGCCGTCTCTTTGATCTTCAAAAACTATGAATTAGATACTAATATCAGTCGTTTTCGGTTATTGTTACATACCCCCTTCCCACTTCTCATACCCCTTCCTATCGGGGCTGAACTTTAAAGGGCATCAGGAGCATCACAGTTCATTTCAACGACCTCAAAAATTATGGATCAGACTCTAATCTGCCTCTAATGGTTATTTTCATGTCACCACCTTCCCACCCCTTCCCAACCTTCCCTTCCTACCGGGGCTGAACTTGGACTTAAAGGGCATATGTAGTGTCACTATTCACCTCAGCAACCTCGAAAACTATGGATTAGACACTAATATCTGTTTTTTCAGTTATCTTACATGTCGTCCCCCTCTCACCCCCTTCACACCCACCTTCCTACTGGGGTTGAACTTGGACCTAAAGGACAATTTGAGTGTCACTATTCATCACAGCAACCTTGAAAACTATGAATTAGACACTAACATCTATTGTTTTCGGTTATTTTAACTGTCACCCCCTCCAACCCCTTTCTCACACACCTCCCTACTGGGGCTGAACTTAGCCTGAAAGGGCATCAGGAGAGCCACTGTTCATCTCAGAAAACTCTAAAAAAATGGATTAGACACCAATATCTGTGTTTCTGGTTATTTTTGCATTTCACCTCCTTCCCAAAACCAACCACCCTTGGATGCCACTGATGTCTTACCCCCACAGTATTCTTTTCCATATAGTAAATCATATGGTTTCAGAGTCAGAGTTATGCTGGAATATACACACATACAGACATACATCCATGCACACACACACACACACACACACACACACACATATATATTATATATATATATATATATATATATATATATATATATATATATATATATATATATATATAACACACACACTCCAAGATGTAAACATTTCAGACAAATGAGTACTACCGGTGAAGGCATCTGCATCTCCCCCTTGGAAATTCCCAGCAGTAGAGCTTTGTAAATATTTTAATCAACCAAAGAAGAATGTCTCTGATAAAGTATTATGTTATACACTTTTGAATTTTGATTGAATTAATTTTCTTGAATTTTGTGATGAATTAATTTTTATTTAATTTTAATTAATTTGATTTAAGAATTAATTAAACTTTACTTTGTTTTCAAATAACAGTAATTTTCCCTGATATTGTAATTTCACTTATAAATTTTGAATTTAATAATAAATTTTTGTATTTAAAATTTTTATAAGTGTTTTTATTTTTATACCAGTATATTTGCATTTTATTATATTGATGATAGGTAGAAACATAGATTGGTAATTGATTTGCTTTCCTTCAATTTACTTGAAGTGACTTAGAACCAGGGAAGTACTTAGACTTCTGAAATCAGGGAAATACTTAGACTTTTAAAGTTGTTGATGGAGTGATGCCCTTTGATTAATTTAATTACTTACAAGATTACCTCACACCTGTTTTGATGAACTAAGTCTGATTTTCTGCAATACTGGTAAGTGTTAAGGGATCACTGTTGCCTTTAGAGTATTCAGTCGTTTAGTACGTGTTATGAGGGTTCAGGTGTCTGGCTTTTGGTGAGGCAATAATTGATGAATGGTAACCAGATACTTGGCACTTCGTATCAATATTTATATATATATATATATATATATATATATATATATATATATATATATATATATATATGTATATACGTATATATATTATTATATATATATATATATATATATATATATATATATATAGATATATATATGTGTGTGTGTGTGTGTGCGCGTGGGTGTACGTGCGTGTGTGTATATTCATGCATATACAAATATATATATATATATATATATATATATATATATATATATATATATATATATATATATATATATATATATATATATATATATATAGAGAGAGAGAGAGAGAGAGAGAGAGAGAGTAAAAATGCCAGTTTTGTTGTATAGTAAGTAAACAGAGGCGTGCTGCATGACTTGTTCACTGGTATATTTTTTACTGACAGTCAGAAAAAAAAAATGCTTTTCTGTATTAGTAAACATTACACCTGCTGGAGATCCATAAACACGCTGAACCTTTACAGTTCATCGCACGACAAAGTGGAAGAGTGGGTGAGATGAACTTATGCTAATTTTAGTGCAATAGATTTCGGAAATGTCTTAGTGGAGTATGTACTAAACGGGAAAGTTTTATGTGTATCCAAACAGAATTCATTGTAAGGACGTGCCTAAGTATGCGTTCATCTTGTAGAAAAGGAGAGAGAGAGAGAGAGAGAGAGAGAGAGAGAGAGAGAGAGAGAGAATCACCAAACATCTACAACGACATAAAATAATCTCGTAAAATGCGGCAGGGACAATCTCATAAAACTGATGATCCTACGTTTTTACTACTTCCGTCTCAGCAGATTTTGCTGGGAAAAAATGACAATCACGTTTTCAAAACCTTTTTTAAAATTGGGGGAAAGCTTTTCTCCGATTTATCATCGGATTTTAGTTTGGTTGCTAGTTCGTAAACATATGAGAAAACAAATGAACTCAAATGAAAGTCTTTGGTGACAGGAATTATATAAGTATTTATAAATTATGGGTCATCAAATGTCCAAAAAAATTTAAACGGGCAGGCCTCAATGCAAATTCTTACTAATCGGCTACCTAGGTACTTAGAAACGGAGTATCCATTTTTACCGTGGAATGAATCGTACTTTCAATGATGAAAAAAATTAATAAATAACTAAATAAAAACATTTGTAAGACATTTGAAACTACACAAACACAAACTAGATATTTTACACTTTATTTCCCTTTGCAGATTTCCGTGAATTTGGGGGTATAGCGTTGGATATGTTGAAATGATCAAAACTTTCTAATTTTGTCAATAGTACAAGACAATACCACAATACTAGATAGGAAAAATGATAAGAGCAAATTTACTGACTTGTCAGCCACAGCGACTAAATACATATGTGGTTATTCAGCAACGGGACCAACGGCTTTACTTCCGAACCACGTCGAGAGTGACCTTCTATGACCAGAAATACACATCTCTAACTCCTCAATGGAATGCCCAAGAATCGAACTCGCGGCCACTGATGTGGCAGGCCAACACTATACCGACCATGCCACCGAGGCGCTTAAAGAATACATATCCTTAACATATACGCTGAAGCAAATATACACTGTGTACAGTAAAACGTATATACCATTCAATTCATGGCACAAGCACCCATATATGAGAAACGCTACAAGCTATATATCATTCAGTTCTAGGAGTATTACACTTCATCCTTGCAGCTTTCCGATTAATCAAACATTTTTGCAATATGAACAGATATTTCCTTCACTGAAACGCACCAGCCTCCGAATATTTTTTCATATACTAAAAATGGAAAGTCAGGTAGAGAAAGAAACGTGTGAGGAGGAGGAGCATTAAAAATGCATAAACTCTAATTCTGATACCTCATTCGTTATCACGTTTGTCAAAGATTATCCTTTTCAATGAGGTTTTCTAGATGAAAACGTTTTCTCCACAAATCAGCAGTGTAAGTGATTCGGAAACACAGAAAACCGGAATATTTTGCTTGCTAATTAAGAACCTGAAAAGCCCAATAAGCAAACTGACAATAAGAAATCGCTGAGGCCTGACAGGGCTTGAAAGGTTTTTAGTATTAAATTCTTGAAATCTCCAATTTTGGGTTCCAGGAGGTAAAGTAGCTTCTTCAAGTGCCCCATCGTTTGTTTATCCAAAACTTTGGATCACCTGGCTACTACTTAAAAACATACAATTACAAAATTGTTTATGCAGAATTCCAGGAGGGGTTGTACAGCCATACGTCAAGAAATTCAAACATTTACGTTGTATACTAGAATAGGTCAGAGACAAAGCCTTTTAATCTATCCCAAAAGCTATGCACAAAATCGTTAACTGATATATCAGTAAGTCTCACATCTCACATCTTTGCATGACAGTATCCATAAACAAGAAGTCATACAACCAGTGCATGCAACTTACAACTAATCTAATGTTCCTTAAGCAATGTGGAAATGTGCTAAAAATGATAGCAAAACACCACTCTCATTTTGAACACAACACCATGAGTGCATGCAACGTCATAATCAAAAATAAAAATATGTCAGAAACTGAAGTAGACTTTGAAGGAAGGAAAATGATACAAATTACTTATAGACGACATAAAATTTCAGGGCAGTAACGAAAGCTGAATCTCTGTATATTAGCCAAGGGGAAAGACTGCCGGAATAAAATGCTGTCGGGGTCACTTGATTTCAGAAGAGGAAATCTGTACACATGCATATTATATGAAAATGCATGGATAAATAAGCTATACATCACGTTGGAGGGTACATAGCAAAAGTCACAATGATGGAATGAATTCACAACTATACTCTGTTTTTTTCCATCTGTCCATCCGGCTGTGGTGTTTGCACATGGTAACACTGCGTCCCGGGCTTTAGATAGTTACGCTATGTGTAAGTTTTAGGTAAATAAAAGGATTTCTGGGTGTACATTTGCAACTGAAAAGTGTTTTAATAAATTACTGTCAACTAATTATACCGTTAATATTCGAAATAGGATATTATTATTATTGTTGAATGTAAGCTGAATGTAACTATTTAAAGCCCCGGACGCAGTGTTACCATACGCATACACCACAGTGGGATGGACAGATGGAAAAAAAAAACAGAGTATAGTTTCCTATTTCCTTGATAAATAATAACGAAAATGATAAGAACACAGACCTTCATCCCTTGTTAATCTACATGTGATAAGATTAACCTGTCAAGCAATCAGCAATAAAACAAACTTTAATTAGTACATCATGCCGCCCTAAGCAATCAAACCAACCATAATAAATAACCATGATAAACAATGATGACAGTAATATATTGACAGATCTCTCTATTGTTCAATATGCAATCATCATTCCGAACTGTTTACCTCTGACCAATAACCTTCGTTTGCATCCGCTAAAATTCGTAAACGGCCAACATCTGGAGGCGTCATCAAGAGCCGCTTGATGTAAACAGCTGGGTAATTCGGAGGTGCTAAAACGCGTGTAATATCCGCTGTGATGGTTGGATGGAACAGCACGAGGCCTTCACCAAATGCATTAGATATATTCTCCCTGTCTGGATGAATTGTAAACACAAACACACGGATATATATATATAGATATATATATAGATAGAATATATATATTATATACTTATATATATAATATTAATACCTATATAGATATATATATATATATATACATTATATGTGAATCTTTATCACATCACCGTGATTCTTATACATGCATTATGCTACAAAAGTCTAATATCCAATTCGCTCTACCTCAGAATTAATATCATTTCATATATATAAACCGAAGGGGAATTTTTTAGTTGATAATAATTTCGTCCTCTCGTGGATTCGAACCAGCGCACAGAAGAGAAATCAGGACTTCAGTTTGCGTGTGTATTTGTCCACTTTCAATATATTCGAGAGCTTCGAAGCCGCCATTTTTCTGCGGAAGTCCAGCAAAACAAAACAGAACACCAAACAAAAATATGTGGATGTGACTCCTTAAAATCCACGACGCTTCCTCTCTCTTCCCTTTCTTTTTCTTAAGGATTAATGGTCTGAAACATGAATGGAGATGTGGCGAACGCAGTGGCGGCAACTCCCACTCCCGAACCTAATCCCCCCCCCCCACCCCCTACCTCCCACCCCGAATCCCAACCCCACAACTACCCAGCTCCTTTCAGAAGTGATCAGAGAACAATCCGTAACGATCCATCACCCGCGAGCTGATTGGCTGCATTCTCCTGCTGCCAATCTCCCCGAGTGTGTCCTTTCCAAGTTCTTACCGAGGGCCTGATGGCAAGTGACTCAAGGTCGAGAATGAGGTGATACCTCGGGAGCGATTCCCAGAGTTCTTGAGGGGGTGAAAAATGTTCCTCCTTTCTGCTCTATTGAGGAATTGAAAGTGGCGCTGCTTCATGTTCCAGTGGGATCTCTTGAATGACCTCCATTAATATGGTTTCTTTGTTGTCTGTGCGAGAGTAAAATAGCAATATCAGGTTTCATGGTTGACGAACTCTCTGGTTACCAAAAGAACGTAGAAAACGAGGTTGCATAGAGAATTGGAAAAAAGTAATGATCATTACTCAAAAGGATTTTACATAATTCAATTTTATCGCTTGGAATCTGCCCAAAAATTGGATACCTTTATACTTATTAGTGCAAATATTACACACTCAGTACGTGTATAACGTTATGTTAGTCTGTGACAATTTCAGTGACAGAGTGAAGGGAAGAACAAAGTCTTCCGTTACACGTTTTTGCATGCTTTAAATCGAAAACAAATTGTCGATGGCAATATGAAAAACGGCTGGGAAACTTGCATTTCATTACGTCCTTGACCGCTACATCCTGATCTCTATCTGACTACCATAGTACGCGTCTCTGATTTGTGAACTGAAGAATCGATGATTGATTTATATCATATACACTTCCCTAAAATATAAATGTTTGTTAATTTTATTCTGGAAGTTAATCTATTTTTACCACGTATCTTCTCATTTACAATAATTTAAACCTAATAAGATGAGAGTAGCATATCCATACCCAATGCTATCCAAGAGAGATCGTATTACATCCACTGAATCCTAGCAATACTTCCCCACGACAGATCTGCTCTAAGGATTTCTAGAAATTCATTTGGATGAGGAGTGCATACCACTGACTGCCTTTTCCACAAGCAATGGCAGATATCAGTATGTAAGAATGCCTTTTGGTCTAAATTCTAGCCCAGTGACATTTGTGAGACTAATGGAAAAGATTCTAAGTGGATTACTAGGCAAAGGTCTGCATTGTTATTTAGATGACCTGATAATAGCCACAGATTCAAAGAACATATAAAACTGGTCGCAGAAGTCCAAATGATGATGAGGAGATCAACTCTAAAATTTAAATTAAAGAAATTATTTTCCTTAGAAGGAAAAGAGACTATCTGGGACATGCTCTGAGTCAAAGACGTGAGGAAGTAAACGAATTATAGATTAAGTCAGTTGAAGAGTACCCTACACCTCGATGTAGGAGGTAAATGACTTAAAGATTAAGTCATGCAAAGAGTATCTTACACCTCGAAGTAGGAAAGACATGCAGTCATTTTTAGTTTTAGCAGGTTTTTACTGGAAATTTATATATAAAGAATTTTGCAACTACACATCCTCCACTAAAATAACTAGGAAGGGCACATGTATCATTTGAGTGGAAAACAAGGCAACAAGAAGATTCGATGAATTGAAAGAAAAACTAACCCACTCGTAAGTGGTTAGTTTTCCTGACTTTAGTAAAGAATTTTTTCTTACAACAGATCCAAGCTCCACTGGTACAGGAACATTTTTAACGCAAAGACATGATGATAAATCCCATGCTATAATTTATTATAGTAGAAAATTAAACCCCACAAAAAGAAAATTATTCAATAACAGACAGACTCGCTAGCCATAACAGACGTTCTAAAGCAGTTCAGATGTATCATATCTGGTTACAATAACTTTCTTCATGCATTTAACAGAAGAGCTTTCTAACGAAGGATGGTCTAAAAGAACGGAAGGAAATTGGATTATCAAAAGCAAATAAAGTAAGAGGACTAGATACCTAGTGGATGATTTGAGTGTAACAGACGTATTAATCTGGATATGCCATAAACTTGATCTATTTCAATCATTCCATGGTATGGTCTATAAGAAGATAGTACCTCAGACCCTTGGGAGAAAGTCACTGAACAAATACAAGATGATCCCATAAGAGCTAACCCAGAACGAGATGAGAAGGAGACTAGTTGAGAAATCCTTCCATTGGAAAGGACTATACAAGGATAAGGAAG
>NC_087218.1:65287491-65294991 GCF_015104395.2 Macrobrachium nipponense | reverse complement strand
CTCTCCAGATTTGAAGTAATTCGTAAGCAGCTTTCATCTTTAAGGTATCCTGACCATATAACTGAGAAAGCGATTTATAAAGCAAACATAATTTTCTACCATTCCCCTTAAGACAAGATTAGAGAGACACCCAACAACAAACAACAAAATAATAATTTCACACCTGGACAGGATTAAGATGGTAACCCAGATATGGGAAAATCTAACCCTTTTGCCTTTACCTACCCGAATACCTTTACCACATCCCTGATTTAACGTCCAACAAAAGACAATCCCCATTCACACAGGAGTATACAAAATTCTATGCCTGGACTTTGATCAATAATCTTTCAGCGGTTTTACAGGAAAATCACTTCCCCAGAGATTAATACAGCATAAACGGTCAGTTTAGGTATGGACAACATAACTCAGCTATTTTTAACCATATAAACAACCATAACCACAGAATAAACTAGAATTTGTTACATATAATTTATAGCAGCAACAGTCGATACAAAAGTTAGACGATAGAAACAGTCTTGATTAAACAAAGACGGGTAATGAACATCTCAAAGGGCGCCTGGGATTCATGTCGTAGATAAAATCTTCCTTCAACCAACGTTTAAGAGGATTAAAGAGGAATTATCAGTGGGAGTGACCAAAAAGGCTCACCTGTGGATGGATCTCTTGATATAAATACCATCTCTTCTGGAACTTTTCTCATTCATTACTATTTAGACAGAGACAGCAGTCTCTGAAATATAATATTTTGTCTATTTTTGCGTTTTTATGGGCTCCTATTATTATTATTATTATTATTATTATTATTATTATTATTATTATATTTAGAAGATATATATATATATATATATATATATATATATATATACACACGAATCTTACAAGGCAGGCATTTGTCGATTCATTTGCTCGAAGCCTGCAGTGATAGCGATAAAAAAATCTAAAACAATTGTGTAGAACCATTCAGTAAATTTGACCTTTCGAACTGAGCCCCTTAACGTTATTCCCAAATTATTGCAATGCAAACCACCTATCATTTATATAACTTAAGCGCTTATCTTACCTTGGTAACAATATGATGTCAATTGTTTCTGGTTCATATGGTTTACAACTGGTATAATAGTAAATTATTATTGCTTCGATTAATCAGAGAACAATAACGTTTCATGTTTACAGCAAGTTTTTTTGTTTATCATTAAATTGTTTTCCTGGACCCAATTGAGGTACTTTTTATAAAGACAAAGCAAATTGACCGTTATATATCCGATCCGTCTCAACACGAAACTGACTACCACAGATAACATCATTATGGTAATCCAAAGCATACATAAAGAATTGAAAAGGGAATGAAACTTCTCTCTGTATATATAAACAATTACAGAGCCATCACCCATCACCTATAAATTAAAATGGAAAAGAATAATCTCTATTTCAATATACCTAATGATAGCGACATTACCCGTCGCTCAGAAATTGAAATGAGAAATCAACCTCTCTCTCAATATATAACTAATTACAGAGCCATTACGAAGTTCCTACATCTTTATCGGCGCCATTACCGGCGGCCTTCCCAACCATATATTCCCTTTCCCCTCGTTTCCCGAAAAAGCAACGCTGGAATTATTGATGGCGCTGGAAGCCTTGTTCTTACACCGTCTAAACGGTCCGGAAATTATGCTGAGATTCACAAAATCATCATCCGGGAACCGATAGTAAAACGCCGAAAAGCTTTTAACCTTCCCGCCAGGTGGCCCGGATGAGACACGAAGAGGAGGAGGAGGAGGAGGAGGAGGAGGAGGAGGTGGAGGTGGTAGTGGTGGTGGTGGAAAGAATGGAGGAGGGAGGAAGGGAAGGAAGAATAAGCAAACAGGGCGAAGTATAGAAACAATAGGACAAAAACAATAGTAGAGTGAATCCGAAGGACGAGAGGAAGGAAGAACATAGAAATAACTGGGAGAGGTGACATAGGAAGAGCACTAAGTGAACGGAAGAGGGAGATGAAGGATTAAACTACAGAGAATGAACAACAGGGAGAAATAACTGAACTTGCAGAGAGAGAGAGAGAGAGAGAGAGAGAGAGAGAGGATGCAAAAATTAGGGTTTGTAATCTCCCAGAAATGGGGTAGGGGAAACACGAGGAACGAAAAGGAATGCTAAAGGTGTAAATAAATGTATAAAGATAAATAAGAATGTATGGAATAAGTAAAAGTTTTATGCAAAGGACTGAAAACCGCTGAATGAATAGTCGCCACTGCGAAAGGCCTCCTACGTGTGACTCTCGGAGATACTGAAACTTTATGAGACAACATGAGATTACCAACTGATATAAGTTACCAGTTACCCATTAACAAAACAGGTAAGTTACCGAATTACGATAAGGACCTCACAAAGCAAGCATATTCCGTGGCACTTACGCCAGTGCTTTACATCAAACGGAACTAGAAAGAGATCCTCCAGCCTTAGGTTACACGGATAACTGCTTAAATAAACGAGGATGAAACTGTGACACACACACACAGAAAACTGTGACACACACACACACAGAAAGAGAGAGAGAGAGAGAGAGAGAGAGAGAGAGAGAGAGAGAGATAGAATCCAATCACAGTCACCCAAATAACTGCTCTTATCTACATAGCTCTTACCGTAAACCTATCTCTAACTGCCAATTCTGAGCATACACAAGAACGCACATAGTTGCACTAATTCACACATGATGAATAAGCAACGAGAAATAAACAAGTGATTAGGCTAAGTAGCCCAATATGTTTACTTCCTTTCTGCATTTGCGTAGTTACCCGTATTGCCGTGTATGCCATCTGTGAATATGTGTATCCGTGTTTTCGTGTACCCAGATAGACTTGTTTGTCTGGACCCCAATAAATGGCCTTTGCCGGGATACCTATTGAAGGAACCATTTGGTCGAATTGGCCCAGATTAGTGGAGTCTTCTACCCTCGATGCTCTCAACTGAGGCCGAGAACTGATGAGATAGGTTATTCCTGAGCAATTCCTGATGAAAGCAAGTCGACTGAAAATGCTCGGGTTGATGGATGAATGCGAAGATTAGCAAAATGAACAGTAAGAGCTCATTATAAAACTGCGTTCCTGACTAACTAATCTCCACTTACATTACACAGTGGCGCCCCCAGCCCCCTTAAAAACAGGCTGTTGCTTTCATGAAATAAATAATGAAAAATAATGTATAAGTCGGACCGTCTGTCTAGGAAACTGATGGATCGTTTTTTTTAAAACAAACAAACAAAAGGGGAAACAATTATAAGATGTTGGCGAAGAATATAATTCAGGAAGGTTTTGCAAGCTTCCATCAAGTGACTTCCGGAGTCCCGAAGATGAAGGACTGGATGCCAAACAACAGAAGAGTCGACAGTAACGAAGCATTTCCTTTTCATTATTTTTATCTTTATCGTCTTTATATTATAATCAAAATAATAATCATAACCTCCAGCAACAATTGGCAAATATATGAAGATCCTCCCTAGATTACTTAACAAACGATTTAAGTTTAAATCCCGGACCAAACTTCATGTGATATGCTCCATTTGTCTTCCTTCAGAGTCATTTTCATCCGAGTTAGTTTTTGGATTCCCCCCTATTCGTCCTCATTTGGTCTATTTGGAAGTCACCATTTCTTTGTAAGTCGGTGTCTTTAATTTCTTATTCACGTTTCATAAAGTTCTCAGGGAAAGTAACAGGATAACCTGGGCACCAGCTATTCATATAATTTGGCCAAGTTTCTGTTTGTAGTTACATATCCGTCAGTATATTTATAATCAGATCTCATATTTTTGCCGTTTTGTATTTGACTGGCCGAATGTTCAAAAGACTGCACTTGCATTCATAGTTGTTCACATACTTGAAACATACAAGTCCTCCCGTACATCTTTGGACATACAATTGGTCCTCATGCACATCTGTCCTGCATTTAAAGTATTTCATTACGTGGTATCTGTCAGAAACTGCAACGCTTACTGAGTAACCAACTTGCCTTCAGGTAATGCGTTCTTTTATACCTGTAGTGAGCATTTTATGATTTAACGCTTCATCCGTCAGGTCTTACACTTCAATGCTATTTCCTTTTCCTAATTATTTTCTTCTTTTACCAAAACATTAATCAGTGGGTACATGTCTTTGACATATTCTAAACATTCTCTTTTTCAACATCTGGAATGTTTCCTCTTTTTATAGCGATACATTTTTTTTTTAAATTGATGTATCGTTATGTCCTCTCTTCTCCATAAAACTGTTTTTTGCAGGTGACGAAATATTCCATGAACAAGCATCCATCTGCTGATTACTTTATGGAAATTTTATTTATTGCTGAGAGTAAATCTTTTTTTCTGCTTAATAGTTTTCGACGAAGGCCTAGGGATTTTACAACCTAAGTTCTCGGCTGCCACCATGTTTTCAATCCTATATATTGGAACTCCATTTCCTATTTTTTTCATTCATGAATTCAATTTTCCACTCAATTTCCATTCACCGTGGTGATTTCAGTCATCACTTTTGATAGATTTCAAGCTCATCAGATTTTTCTGCGGGAGTTGCCATGCCATTCAATCTCAACATTCCTCAAACAAAGATGCTAATTTTTTCGGTCATTTTAAATGTAGCTGACGCTATTTCATCACAATGCGAGTGGTACCTCTTGTCTCAAAATCCACATTGAGCAAAAAGATTGGGGGTAATAACTAGATTCATGGCCTCATACTTATGAAACATAGAATTATATGTATGTCTCCGATTTAATATTTATGGCTCCCTTAACTGTAAACCTATCTAATAAAAAAAATCTACTTTAAGTTGAAATTCATTTTAAAAACCTTGCTTCTTGATAGTTAGAGACCTGTTTGCTCTTAATTACCATAAAAATTAATAATGTAATAATGATTTTGCATCCTTTTATCCAAAAAAGGTTACTGTGTATGAATTCCGCTGTATGACTGAGTTTTGTTGACACTGAATATTAATGAATTTGAGGTGCGGTCGTACTTGTGAATGTACTTATGTATGTAAGTATGTGTGGTATTACACACACCCACACAACACACAAACATATTTATGATAATAATATATAAGAATTAGATATATAATATATATATATATATATCATATATAGATATATAAATAAAATTACAAAAAAACACATATATGTGGTATATTATATATATATATATAGATATATATAATATTATAATATATAATATAATATTATATATATAGAAGTTTAATTATATATATATAATAATGTTCCTTTATATTATTATATACATAAAAGAATAAAATTAAAATTTATGCGATTATTGGAATTACATATGGGAACAGCTGTTCCATATCCAAGGCAAGTAACAATAGGAGTTATCATTGAACTCCAGTGAACAAGTAAGAGTATTCTTGATCGCAATAACGCCCGACATGCAATAAAATGTCACATGAAACCCATTTGCTGAATTTTACATCTCATTTAAAAAAAAAAATATGTTAGCTCGCCCTACGTCCGTAGGGTTCACTGCAAATGGCATTTTCAGTATTTGATACAAATAACTTTTGTCACGGGAATAACAAAGTGATGTAAAATTTAAACAAAGGGCATGGCCAGGGGAAACATGGAACATCGGAGTGCAGGATCTCTCGCTTTTACTTTAAGGCATTTTTAAACAAGTTTGCGTGAAAACGACTTAAGAGTAAAGGCGAAAGACACTGCACTTTGTTGTATCAATGTTCTCGAGGCCATACCCTTATATGTAATGCACACACACACGCATATATAATATATATTATATATATATATATATATATATATATATATATATATATATATAGATAGATAGATAGATAGATAGATAGATAGATAGATAGACAGACAGACAGATAGATAGATAGATAGATAGATAGATAGAGAACGAGAGACCCTGTTTTTTTTTGTTTTTTTTTTTATTTTAGATGTATGAAATCTATCTCTCAACGGGTATGCATGAAATGTCTAGCACTTCTTGCAACTGCAATCCTCTTTTCTAAGGTTATAAGAGTAAGCTGAGAGAGAGAGAGAGAGAGAGAGAGAGAGAGAGAGAGAGAGAGAGAGAGAGAGAGAACGCCAGCTGGAGGTGGTAAAACAGATGTTTCAAATGGCTCAAAAAACGACCCCAGGACACGACACTTGCGTCTGGGTTAATTGAGGCCGGCCTCCGCCTCTTATATTATCAGGCGTCTGTTCTCAAATATATCCCTGTCAATAAAACTATCAATTAGTTGTTTCATGTACTCCTTTGGACTTGCTTACCATTATTGAAGGAAATTTCTAATTATAGATGTTTTCCAGAATTTTTAATATTATGTCATCATGAAATTTGCAAGCTTAAAAAAATAAAGTTACCGGAGAAAATTAATGGTTAATCAGGTCTATTTGTAAATTAGTTAACTAGGGAATTTAGCGAAAGAACATTAAATCCATAACATTATCCGTTCCTACGAAAGTAAAGTTCAACTTGATAACTTCACACATGGCCTATGGAACGACTATCAATTAATTGATGGAAATTCCGAGTATAATTTAAGAGACACGTTTCATTTTCACTCATCGATGAAAACAGACGCTCAGTATTTGCAACGTATATCAGACAGGGTCATAATTTTTGTTTTCGAATGAATAATCGAAAGCATCTGTCTGATGAATTCGTTTCTTTTTTATATACATTTTCTGTGTTTTTTTCAATGAATAGCCCAGTGGTTCCTAAACTACCTTACCTGACGCCCCCTTTTTGCTTCCAGTAGACCCGCACGCCCCCACTCCCTCTTTTGTTCATAGGAAATAATTCTTGCATTTATTTCTTAGCATTGTTCAGGAAAACAGATTTTTGTTTGTATTAAATTTCAATATCGAAAGCCACTCAAACAAATAATAGTACATTCCAAAAACATTTTTCTAAGTAATGAATTAGAATAATAAAATCTTTGAATGATTTTATTATTCTAATTAAACAAATATTTTTGAGCAGATGACTTCACGCCCCCCTTGTATCCTCCTCACGCCCCCTAGGGGGACGAGCCCCCTAGATTGGGAACCAGTGGAATAGCCGAAAGGATTCCAGTGAGGATTTTGTTAAAATTGCTCAGTCAGCGCGGAATAAAGTGGAGAATTACAGACTCGTCATAGTTAGGAGTAACAAAAACAACAAAAAACTGTGGAGAACGGTGTTAGGGTTTACTATATTGCTTGAAGAAATAATGGACAAGCAGCAACTGACACTTAGCGATTTTACGTGGTTTCGAAAGCACTAGTTATTAACTGTCATACAAACTTATTTAAGGGAGCTTGTTAGCTAATATAGCATAAAAACACAAGTGGAAACGAAAATAAAAATACTAAAACTAGTTTTTTTGTACACTATCAGCGTCTTTTCCCTACATTTAACAAAACCAGCTTTATTCAGTTAAGCAAAGTTTACTTAATTATGCGCCATTTCCTTGTTAAACTGCTTGAAGG
>NC_087218.1:65277491-65282491 GCF_015104395.2 Macrobrachium nipponense | reverse complement strand
CACAACTGCAAGTAAAAGATGATATATGAACACAGTTTGTATGGTGTTTTTACATTGCATGGACCCAGTGGTTATTCAGCAACGGGACCAACGGCTTTACGTGACTTCCGAACTACGTCGAGAGTGAACTTCTATCACCAGAATTACACATCTCTCACCCCCTCAGTGGAATGCCCGAGAATCGAACTCGCGGCCACCGAGGCGGTAGGCCAGGGACTGTACCGATCACGCCACTGAACATATGTTTTTATTATTATTATTATTATTATTATTAATTATTATTATATTATTATTATTATTATTATTATTATTATTATATTAACATAATTTAACTAGATCACTGAGCGCTAACTTTCAGCTCTCATAAGGGTTGGCCCGAAGGATTAGAATAAAATATCAGGTCTAGGCCTAAGAACAAGCACTGGGAGCCAATAGGTCATTCAGTATAATGATGAACGAATTAAAATGAAATTAAAAACTGCACACAGGCACATGCTCTCATACTGGAACACTACACACAATAAATACATATACTCTTGCCTCCATACACACACTAAAAAGGTATATTAAAATTCTGAATAAGTTAAGTAATATTTAAAAAAAAATTTATTTGACAACTGCTATAAAGGTTTTCGTGCTTTTATTATTAACTTATTTCTACAATTCATTAATTAAATCACAGTTCCTCATGAACTTCAAAATCGGAACGACTGCAAATGAAACAAAAGATTCTGCCAAAATTTCCTTCACTGACTTATTTCCAAAAGTTGACAGTGGCTGCTGTTCTTACTTTGGACACTCGCACAACATGTCTGACTGTTATTATCACCTTGACCTTGCACTCTGTACACTCGGGAGCTGGGCCATGTGGGGTGCTCATCAAGTGTTTATTTGTTTGTTTGTTTGTTTTTATGATGTTTTTACATTGCATGGAACCAGTGGTGACTCAGCAACGGGACCAATGGCTTTAAGTGACTTCCGAACCACGTCGAGAGTGAACGTCTATCACCAGATATATACATCTCTAATCTCTCAATGGAATGCCCGAGAATCGAACTCGCGACCACCGAGGTGGCCGGCCAAGACCAAACCAACCACGCCACTGAAGTGCCCATGTGTCAGAGGAGTACGGCTTATTCGGAGACGTGTCATTATTATTTGTGATTTTTTTTTTCTCTCTCTGATATGATGAATTCCATTTTAAAACATTACGTTTCATTTGTTTTAACTTATTATTTTCAGGTTCATTCCATATACGTAAATTGCCATTTATTTATGATACGCATCTTTATTTGTGTTACATATCAGTAACAGAGATATTCACATTTGATCTTGTCATGTTGGTTGCTTTTTTGGCTGCTTCATCTGTTACTTCATTTCCTTTGCAACATATTTCTACGTTTTCCCCATTATTATATAACTCATGGAGAAATAATTTTATTTTTTGTACAATATTATTTTTGGATTTTGTAACTGAATAGCTGTTCAAGCGCTTCTCGAGTTACTAAAAATCGCAAAGTTATTGAATGATGTTTCTTTGATTATTAAATTATTAAAATAAATATAAATATCTACAGAGTGGAATTGGATGGAATGGTAATTAATGAATCATAATATATCAATGATATATGAAGATTATGTGATAAATGACTGAAAAAAGAATATTTTTAAAAAAGTAACTGAATTAGATATAAAATGAAAAAGTCAACTACTTCAGCAAAATATAAATATTGTAAATTTTTATCGATCAAATTAGTCTTTCGTAAAAATATTAAAACTAATGAAATATTATCTGATTCTGATAATATTTCATGGCCTAATTTTTCTGTCTATTAAAACTCAGGCAATCACATAGAATATCCTTTAAAGTTAAAATTGTATTGCAAGCATCGCAACGAGGGGTGTCCCGAAGCTGAGTTGTCATTAAATATTCATGTGTTAGTCTCGTTTGTCCTATTCGTAATCTTGTTAATTATACAGAACAGTAAGGGTATGTCTATCGGCTCCCCAAGTAGTGTTTGAAAATTTTTTTATTAGATTCAATGCTCTTTACATTTTGATAACATAAGTTACAGACCAAATATGATACAGCTAATGAAGCAACCAAAGTAATACTAGAAAAAAGTGCTTTAATGCCGTCACTGTTTCTCTCACACTACGGAATCCGAGAAAGGACATTGTTTTTTTTTTTTTTTCTTCTTTTTTTTGTGAAATTGGTATTTGTTCTCTGAGACGAATCAATACGAAAACTGTGGTCCGCTTGTGGATCTTACAAGTGGGGAGAGGCTGATACCAATATGTACAATGAATACTTAACAAAATGTCATCCCCTTCCCTTCCTGAAATTCGATTAAAAATGGTCAGCCACTCAATCATTCCTTCTTAATGATCTATAGTCTTTAACTCGTCATTTTCCAAATTCATTTTCTGTTCTTCAATTGTAATTCACTTTACCTCCTAACCCTAGCTTTCTAAACCATTACATGATACCTACATTTATTGCTGGATAATCTTAGAAAGAAATATTTAAGTGCATGTCAAAATAATGCTATATATATATATAGATATCTTATATATATATATAATATATATATATATAGATATTTTATATAGATATATATATATATAGAAATGACTCTTTTAAAAACAAAGTGCAAACAGTAACAGTAAAACTTGGGCAGCTGTTGGGCACGTTATAAAACATTGGGATCAAAAGCCATGAAAATAGAAGGATAAACGACTTCGACTTCCTTTTTAAGAATGCGCTAACTGCTCTCAAAATCTGGGGCGTTCAGACGTCCGGTTAATTGGAGCGAGTTATAGAGAGAAAAAAAAAACACCTTGATTTGATTTCACTGCTGAAAGTGTAAACTTATAAGGCAACAAGGTCGCTCTTTGTTACACAATAAAATTTCCGATTATTCTCACTCAATTTTCCGACTATGCAATCCATAATTTGCAGTCCGTAGAAACAAGGCGAGCTATAAAGAAAAAAACTTTTTCATTGAAGTTTCACATCAACTCATTTAACACTGTAATCCTTTTCCTGGGCTTGAATACAAAATCATTTAAAACATTTCTTTGGACAAGAGACTGAAACCCATAGATAAAAATCACGCAAAAATATATAAACTCTAAAATCATAAAATTCAGCAAAATCCATATACTGGAATATATATATATATATATATATTATATATATATATATATATATATATAATATTATATATATATATATATATACATATATATATATATATATATATATATATATATATACTATATATATATATATATATATATTATATATATATATAATATAATAGTATTAGAAAAGAAGTAAATCAGATGGCCAAAATTATTTTTCGTAAATATAAAACCCAAACCTACTTACGGCACACAAACATATAAAACGAGAAACAAAACAAACACTCCCACGGAGACGAAAAAATACGTGTCAGCCTGTAATTGGAACCATCGTTAAAAATGTTTACGTTCTATAATGGAACTGAAAACAACAAGTTTACGACTGAACATTCCCATAAAATATAATCGGGGACAGCGATCAGCATTAAAAAAGCGGGAAAACCTATTATTCTCTAAAAAGAACCTGATTGTCCTTCGGGGAGTAAACGACCCGTCTCATTAAACCCGACAGGATGATCTCAGATAAACATAGAAGCCAATTCAAGAATACGCAAATTTAAGGGACGTAAATATGGCTTATATTCTTGCATTTGTTTTTATTGGGAAAAAACACCTAATAGCAAGGCTCCTGCTGCTATACACTAAATCCTGAAAGCTGAAAGAACCTTTCTCAACGTGGCAACTAGTTTTTCCGCGAAAACAAAGTCACAAAAAACATAACCGAATCTCACATGTAACATTACACTCTTTCCTCAGTAAATGTGGCACCTCTTGGAGTCCGACTTGATGGCTGTCGGCAATGCTGCACACGATACTGACGGCATTGTCGTGTATGGGAGCAACCATGACCTTCCAGGAAGTGTCTAATGAGCACGGCACAAATCTCTATCGGAAAGAGGAACTGAAGTAGGCTCTGGGCTATCCACGCAGGGCATAAGAAGTGTGAGACCTCATTAGTCCCAATTATACTAATGCTAATGCTGATATCAGGAGATGAATAAATTAGATTGTGCTTGGGAGCATGGCGATAAATGAGCGTGGATGACGAACGGTGGAACAGATTGGCTTATCTTTAAGCATACATCATGAGACATCAAATAGGCAAGGCTCTCAAGAGGCCGTGAGAAATATCTTACAAAGATGATTTTTGGAAAAGGTTGAGGATGTGAGTGGTGGTTAATAATCAATAAGAAGACAAAATAATATAGAAGAAAAAACATAAACTCGTGACAACATCAGAGTCACCATGATCTTTGTTGTTGCCATATGTTATTTCCAAATCACTTGAAGATACTAAAATTTGCACCTCAGCAAGATAAAAGCAGTGTACAAATTACGGATTACATGGCATTACATATTGACACTGCTAAAACGAGAAAGTGGGAAGAAGTTGCTGATTCATTTGAAAGCGTTTTAAAAGTTTTGATTTGGAAACACTGTTGTTGAATTAAATGTTATACGAAAATCCAGACTTTCATTTTTAGGAAAAGGCCATTATGGAATGATCTTTAGCCAAAATTTCAACCAGAAAATGATCTAAAATATCTTTTTTTTTTTTTTTTTTTTTTTTTTTTTTTTTTTTTTTTTTTTTTTTTTTTTTTAATGTCCATCCACGAAGGAAAGATCCTTGCTGACAAACAATGAAAATCAACACGACAATCAGTATCAGTCCAGGCCGCATGCGCATAACGTGCGTAGGTGTCTTCGAAAAGTGTGTTATTCTTTGTATGAAGGCTAAAGGTAGTGACGTCATTATGGAGGAGAAAAAGACCCACCCTCTCCACTCTTCACCTTCTCCACAGTCTTAGCGTTTAGCCTAAAATCCAGAGTTAGTCACATTTTTCACCTAAACG
>NC_087218.1:65264991-65272491 GCF_015104395.2 Macrobrachium nipponense | reverse complement strand
GAGTGTCTCATTACCTGCAGGCAAAAAATAAACAAAACGAATATTCCGAATATGATGTTATCCCACTGTCGTCAATAAAATAATACTGTATCTCTCTCTACCGTTTCACCTAACTTTCTCATCCCCTTTGCACCGGATTTATCAACACAATATCTCTCATGGTAGGAATTTTATCAAAATTACACAAAGAGCTTGAAGTATTTTAGACGTGATCTGGGAATTAAAATTAGGTCTACGGAGTTACTGACTGATGTGTTAAAAACTATATACTAACATGACAACAAAAGAGGCCATCGAAAACGAAAAAAATATAAAAGAATAAGGAGTCAGTGAGTTTTCTGCCTGAAAACAGATCCGAAAATATATTGCTATAGACTTTTATATATTAAAATCAATTTGCATAAATACATACGTACATATGTGTAGTATAAGAATAATATATATATATATATATATATATATATATATATATATATATATATATATATATATATATATATATATTATATATATATATAAATGTATGTGTTTGTATGTGTATTACCACTGACCTTTTTCCTTTCTGGAGGACAGACCCCAGAGAGGTACAACCCTGCCGTGTATGGGGCGCCTAAACCCATCCTTTATTAGGGATGACTGCTTGTACTCTCTTATCTCAAACCGTTTTATCTCCAAATGCTGTGCTAGGTCTGAGTTTGCTATATACTATAACTATATATATACTATATATAAGCTATATATACTCTCTCTCCTCCTCTCTCTCTCTCTCTCTCTCTCTCTCTCTCTATATATATATATATATATATATATATATGATATATATATATATATATATATATATATATATATATATATATATATATATATATATATATCTATATACATATATATATATATATATATATATATATATATATATATATGTATATAGATATATATATATATATATATATATATATATATATATATAATATATATATAACCCCCCCTAACAAAAACTACACATATGACAACCCTTACCTGTTGGTAGCAGGCGCCTTCTCTCTGCAAACATTGTCACTAGGCTAATAAGCTCACATAAATACAAAAATATGCTATTTATTACCCAAAGCAGATGGACATAAAATAGAACAAAAATGATTAATAAGTCATGTTTTAAAAAAACCCAAGTTTGCCCCCACAGAGAACTGTAAATTATTATTCCACTCTCCTGGATTACTCTAAGTAATCACTCCAAGTCTGAAAATGTCAATGGAGATGGCTTTTCCTCACACCTGGTGTCCTCTCGACCGTCTTTCTTCTTATCTCAGAGGAATGTGTCTTTCCCTCAAGTGCCTCGAATGGCTGGACATGTTATGCACATACAAACGAATGTACATATCTACCACGCGCCAAAATCGCCCATGGCAACAGCCTGAGCAGTCACCAGCCCAAAATGCACAGACATCAGATTCCTTCGTTCACAAAGGCTATCTCTACGGCGCTCTCTGTCTCCAAGCCAGAGAAGCTGATACAACATGTAATTCACTAACACATCAATTCATACCTATAAGATTCTATATATATATAGATATATATATATATATATATATATATATATATATATATATATATACATATATATATATATATATATATATATATATATATATATATATATATATATATATATATAGAGAGAGAGAGAGAGAGAGAGAGAGAGAGAGAGAGAGAGAGAGAGCTAGCACAGCATTTGGACGGAAGTGGTTTGAGATGAGAGAAGCTGTCATCAGAACCCCCACCCCCCGGACCCACCCCAAAAAAATGAGGTTAGCCATCCTCCAGATAACAACGGGTCAATCCTCAGACAACGGCAACTTGATTTGGTAATTTTAAGCCATTTCTGGTTGCTCCTAACCAACAACCAGCTGCCGCCCGCCCCTCTTTATTTTTATGTCGAAAGTTAGAAATCTGTAGCTAAACAGTAAAGAAGTTCTTTGTATGACATCTGACGCCGTAAGCTTTCCTTGCTTATTGCACTGAGCTGTTCCCAGCAAAAGTAATGCCCAAACTGCCACGACCAACTATGAAGTACTATGGCTACCCAGGCAATGTAGTGTGCTCTGGGAATCCCTTACGATTATGTAATTTCCCATATCGGTACTTATTTCTTTTAAATATGCAGACTGTGCGAACGTGTGAAAGTGTCCATAAGTTTAAGTCTGAGCATAATAAGGGTAAGACTAAGACTTGAGAAAAGAGAAAGAAAAATTGTGAAAGTGTAATGTTCAGGAACGGAAAATAATAAAAGGAGTATTTCATGGCGAGTCCATATACTGTATATAAATAGCTAAGTTTGGAGAACACGAAAAGGGTCATTATTATTATTATTATTATTATTTTATTCAGAAGATGAACCCTATTCATATGAAACAAGCCCTCAGGGTGAACTTGAAATTCAATCTTCCAAAGAATAGAGCGTTCATCTGAAAGACGTAACAGAAGGAATGGGAAATACAGAAAGCAGAGATCAGTTATTAGAAAAGATAAAATAAATTGCTTGTTTGTATGATGTTTTTACGTTGCATGAAATCAATGGTTATTCAGCAACGGGACCAACGGCTTTACGTGACTTCCGAACCACGTCGAGAGTGAACTTCTATCACCAGAAATACACATCTCTCACCCCTCAATGGAATGCCCGAGAATCGAACTCGCAGCCACCGAGGAGGCAGGCCAAGACCATACCGACCATGCCACTGAGGCGCTTGATAAAATAAATAAAATAGATAAATAAATAGATAAAAATCTAAGTTAATCATCAGAATTCAAGGAAAATTATTTCAGGGTAATAACGCATTGCATCTGCACTAGAACTTTTCAGGTTTCAATTGCACAACATCCTCAGGGAGACTATTCCACAGTCCAACGGTCTGAGGAATAAAGGACTTCTGGAACTGATTAGTTCAAGAGCGAGGCTCATTTACTGCATATTGATGCCGTTACTCAGCAAATCTGATCGGAAGTAAAAGAAGATCATTGATCAATTATGAATGTAAAAGATCTTTGTTAAAATACAGCTTTTGAAAAATTGACACAAAAGACCCATCTGTCGACGGTCCAAGTCATAACTACCACCATAAACAACTCTATCTAAAATTCGATGAATCTCTAGCAGAGGCAGAGATCCAAACCGAAGACCAGTATTTTACTAAAGAATGTTGCAGTGATTTTATCACTGTTAAAAATACAAGACTTCCTTGCAGCACTTGCTAAAACTTTCATTAGATGTTTCTAAAAAGTAATAAGTGAGTCAAAAGTTACACATGATATAGTTAAAACTTCAGACTCATTCAGCAGTCCATCCACTTGAAGGGGAAGATGGGCTGGAAAATCTGTACGAGACCTACTTACAAGTGTTCTCGTTTTACTAGAGTTCAGCCTCATACCCCAAAAGACTTCACCATTTATTAGTGTGCTCCATATCAGGATTGAGACTATGGACAGCTTCATTTCTCATAAGTGGAGACTTTAGGACACCCACCAGTGTTGCACCACTGGCATACTGAACAATCGTGTTTTCCAGTTCTAGGACAAAAACAATATCACCTGTATACACTAAAAATAGCAGATGACCAAATCACTACCCTGTGGAAAACCAAACACAAGGTCTTAGTTTGCTAAACATCACATCAGCCGTAACTCGCTGCTACCTACCTGTAAGGAAAACTTGATGTAATCCTACAACATATCAACCCACTCCAAGATTTTTTAATTTAGGAATAAGTCCCTTGCTTCTTCTTCCCAGCTTGTTCCCATTTTTATATGGGGTCGCCGTTTCAGATGAGCCGTTTCCATCTATTTCTATCCTGCGCTTCTGCCTCATCAATTCCTTTCTCATGTAAGTCTCCTCTCACACAGTCCTTCCCTCTCTTTCTTGGTCTCCCTCTTCTTCTTCTTCCTTGAACCTCCATCCCCATAGTATGTCTCCCAGCGTGATCCTCATCTCTCCTCAACAGGTGTCCATATCATCTCAGCCTCCCGTCCTGCACTTTCTTTGATACTTTCACCGCCTTAGTCGACCCCCTTATGTAGTCATTTCTGATCCTATCCTCTCTTGTCACCCCAGACATCCACCTAAGCATTCTCATTTCTGCCACATCCATCTTCTTCTGCTCTGTTTTTCTCATGCTTGCTGTTTCCGTACCATACAGCATTGCTGTTCTTACCACCATCTTGTGAAATTTTCCTTTTAACCTAAGCAGTACTATTTTGTCACAAAGAACTTCAGAGGCCGCTCTCCAGTTGTTCCAGCCTGCCTGTACCCGATGTTTTACTTCTTCTTCCATACATCCTCCAGCATTAACAAAACATCCCAAATACTTAAACTTATCAACTCTCTTTATTTGTCCTCCACCAAGCTTTCTCTATCATCCCCCTCAGTGGCGGTACACATATATTCTGTCTTAGATTCACTTATTCTCATTCCTCTGTCCTCCAGTACTTGTCTCCATCTTTCCATACACATACTGAGTATCAGTTAACAAACATTTGAATTCCAAACAGGCCTACTTAAAAATAAGTTTTTCTACAACTTTGGAGAGCACAGGGTTAACAGAAATTGGCCTATAGGTACTGCAGTCTGCAAATATGCCACTCTTTGGGACAGCCACTGAATCACCTAACTTGCACTCATTCGCAAAGATACTACTTCAACATAAAAATCTATAGAATCAAACAAAACATGATGGAAAAAGAAACCCACAAAATTACTCAGTATAACTTGTTCACTTGTAAGTATTTACATAGTATTTTATTCAACACTCGGAGTACTTTCAGGCCTTATCTGAGAAAGGTCCACAAATTGGGCCTGAAAATACTCGAGCGTTGAGTAAAATACTATGTAAACACTTACAAGTAAACAAGTTTATACACAGTAATTTTGTGGTTTTGTTTTTTTCAATCTATAGAATCTACTAATCTTGGGAGACAACACTGAGAAACTTTAAAAAAAAAAACAGAGAAGGAACCATTAGGATTTTCTCCACCTCAACTATCAAGATTATCCTGAATTTTTTTAACATCCTTAAATTATCAGGGACAGGGACATCCTCACCTGATTGCTTAGCTTGAAAAGCTCCAGCGAAACAGTTCAGCCTCTTCCTTATGGTCATTAACCAATCTACCATATATAAGGGATACAATAGTATTAAATAGTAGTAGGTATTGAATTCCTGAAGGGAATGAGAATGGATACATTATTGTGGAAATGTGTTCAGAATTCAGTTTGGCTGTTGTATACAGTGGGTTTCCAAATAACTGGTGGGGAAATGAGCAAGTTCATGGATGTAATTGTGAGATGGGTGGATGATGGTGCATCTGATCATTATCTGGCTGCAATAAGTCTGAACCGATGCAGGTTACAAAGGAAAGGAAGTGTTGCAAATGTGGCATAAATAACAAAACTTAATTAATACAGATGGCATAGAATTATGGAAAAAGAAACAGAAGGAGTAGAGTTAAACTGCATGCAAAATTCAAGTATAGATTTACCGAAGGAATATTGAAGCTGGTTTAATATCTAACTGCAGGACAAACAAGATGATCATGTAGCAGCATATGGGTACATGAATAAGAGGTAGGCTTTAATGAAAACTGAGGCGGAAAATTTGACCATGTAATGAACTCCGGAGAGAAGCTGACTTTAAGAGAATTATATTCAGAAACTTCAGCACACGACTAAAAGGATCCTTCTAAAAAAATGAAAATTAAGAAATCTGTGAATGTAACAAGGGCAATTAAGCAGTCGAAATGAGTTAAAGGGAATGCAAACAATATGAGATTATGGTGATGAAAGAGTGACTGAGCGGCTGACCAGGGCCTGTAAGGTTCCAAAATTAAGAGGAAAAGCGCTACTGTTTCTTTGCATATGGGGCAAAGGTGAATAACGATTATACTGACACGGCATTACTTAGTATGCTGGGCAAAGGGATGTAGGATCCTGAGAACATGCAACAGATGATAGAGAAACTGTTAAAGGCAGCGCAGTTTACTTTTCGTTAAGGAAGAGAATACTTATATAAGAAGTTCTATGGATAAAAGGAAAAGTTGATTCAGTAGTGTACGTATACTTTATGAAAAAAAAAATTAAAAGCTGATGAGAGATATAATGTGGAGGGCCTTAGAATTTACCTCTTCTCAACAAGTTTGTCGAGAAGAGGTAAAAGGTTTTTAGAATAAAAGCAAGATGATTACGAGACCAGACGTGATGTTTCCTTAGCTCTTTAATGTATTTGCGGGTGGAGTGATGCGGGAAGTCAAAGAATTGACAGGACATGTATGGGCAAAGTTGTAGAAAAAAGGTTCATAAATAGCAAGTAAATTGGCTGATGTTCGTGAATGTTACAAGGACAACTGAGTTAAAGAGAAGCTTCAGACAAGTAAAATATTTTGAGTTTTTGTAAGACGGAGATAATCGAATGCAAACGTAAGCAAGAATAATGTAAAGTAGATAAATGAATACCAGATAATATAGAGCAATAAATGTTTCTAGGTTCGGTTCAATAATTGAAATGATTGACTTATACACACTTTACAGCAAATATTGAAACAAATTAGAAAAGACAAGGAGTGTCTATAAAATGCATTTAGACTGCTGAACCAAACCTCCTTTCCGGAAATGCTGCCAGAGTGGTAAGTGTAAAGGAATGAAAAAAGGATCAGGATACTGATGTGGATAGAGAGCATAGTATATATAACGTAAGGTAACTGGAAAAAGTACGAAATATGGCGACTGGAGAAATGATAAAAAACATTATTATGCATATAAAGGAGGCTGGAGTATTTTGAGAGGGCATGTATAATATGGAATGTATACTATGGAAGTGTTGGGAGGAAAACCTGGACAGATGGCGTGGAAGAGGTAATGCCATGCAACACCTTTAATATCCAGGAAACGAGATTGCATTTGCAATACGGGTCATTCACAATATCAGCAGATAAGTCTTCTTTGCAGGTACCCAATAATGCGATGATTTCTTTTTATTTAGGGGCCATCCCCTTAATACACTTGATAAAAAAAATGAGAATTTATAGATGAAGGAATGAACGAGACACTTAAAAAAAATGATCCAGTTCACCGTCTGAATAACAGCCTCTCCGGAGAGTGTTCGTAAAATCAGAGGAATATTAAGTACGAGAAACCAATTATGGGATGGCTGTATGTTATCCAAAAAAGAAAGAGAGAGGGAGACAGAGAAGCCATTTACAAATGCCATTGGAAGACTCTTTGATAATCTCTTAGATATATCATGAAGGGAACGGGTAATTTCCTAAGGAGTCACTAACTTCATTCGAATTAGTGGAAAGAAGTTCTTTTCTCAATTATTCATGGAGTAGCGTTTTCAGAGATATCAGTTAAAGATCTCCCCTCCCAACCCCCTCCTTTATTTGAGAACTTTTTCATATATTGAAAGAAATTTTATTCCATAGTTACTCTGGTTAGCGTGTGAAATAAAACGT
>NC_087218.1:65242491-65259991 GCF_015104395.2 Macrobrachium nipponense | reverse complement strand
GAGAGAGAGAGAGAGAGAGAGATTGCTATTGGGTATCAGGAGAGAGAGAGAGAGAAAGTGTTACCAATTACCAGTTGTCTGTCGCTCTTGTCCATCGCTACAAAATGTAATGAGATAATTGACCATCTCGTTATTAGTGTAGTGACAAGCGGTGTTTGAACAATATTAAGCCTTTTTTTTTTTTTTTTTTTTTTTTTTTTTTTTTTTTTTTTTTTTTGAGATTAATGGCAGCTATAAGATGCTGTTTTGGAGAGGAGTCATTGGTTGGGTGAATGTGTTAGATTTGCAGTTGATAAGTGATGGGGGTGAGAATTGTTCAGCCGTTGGATGTGGTACTGGGAGGGTAAGATTAAACTAGGGTCAGCATATTCATCCGTCGCGAGACATTGCAAGCGATGGGGGTACTCAGTTGGACTTTGTGAGTGCGGTTGCCGAGTCATTCAGAGTATGTGTGTATTCGCGTTTTATTTATGCGGAAGCGCGCTTGGTTTGGCGTGGTCGGGTATTCTCTCATTTGAAGAGTGAGTGTGATGTTATTGTTTTTTGCCTTTGTTTGTGAATCTTTTTTTGGAGTTAGAGATTAGTTTAGAGTACCATTTTTTTTCATGGGAGCAGAATGCGATGTGTTTTTTTTATTATTGGCACATGTTAAAGAAGACGCATTTGTCTTGGTTTGACACTGTATTGCATGTGAAGGTTTTTCATACATACAACTTAGTTCTTGCGATGCTTGGATTACATTTTTTTGGCCCTCGGAGACAGCGGCCGCTCATGTATATGCATCGCCAATTTTTGCTGAGCGACCAAGGGGTAGCGCCCAAGGAAGGCTAGTGGTAAATCCTTCCATTTGGGGTTGTGCCAATGGGGGTTGGGGGGAACCTTTTTTTTTTTTCGTTTGTGTCAGGGTAATGTGGGGGCCAAAGTTTGGCCTTGATGGAAGTTCAATGCCATCATATCAGCTGATAGCCACTGAGAGAATTGATAATTGACATGCCCGTAGGGTTTCTTTTAGAAAGATTTTTTGTTCTTTCTCTTGAGTGAAGAGAAAATGAAATGAAATGCATTTGAATTGGTGCAAGTTTTCCTTGCGCTTTGGAGAATGCCTTTACGCAATGATACAGGACATGTTTATAACTGGGGATACAGAGATTATTTGTTAAATAATGGGGATATGTTTGAGATATGGAGATTATTTTCAAGTATTGGTGACTGGTGATGTGTTAATGGTGATGTCAAGTGGTGATGATTGGTGGTGAGTGGTGTTGATATTGGAGTTATGGGGGTGTGGCAATGGTGATGAATACTGGGGAATGGCAATATTAATGCCCTTTCTGGAGATATTTACGGAGAATTACTATGGAGGATTATTATTCACGGAGAGATATTTAATTGGAATTATTATGGAGGATTATCATCATTACTGGAGATATTTATGGGAGTTCTATGGGAGTAATGGTGATAATGATTTTTGGGAATGTGCCAATGATTTATGGGTGGTGATATCAATTTCTGGCGAATTTTTGGTGAATTTGATGATAGCAATTCTGGTGAATGGGCGAGTACTATAATATCTGGGGATACTACTGATACTGGAGAGTCTGATAGTTGTTAATGTTTTTTTCTGTTACTAACAAGGGTGTTGTAATGTTACTAAGGGAGGTGATGTTTTGTGGATATGGGAGGTACTAACGACACATTTTTTTGTTTTTTCTTTTTTTTATGAATTCAGCAGATAGTTGTTTGAAGTTTACGTGAGCACAGATGTTACAGGTGTCACGGGAATAGTTAACAGTGCCATTGAATTTTCTTTTTTCCTTTTTTTGGGGGACGTTAGCCATCGCTGACGTAAGTTTTTTTATCAAGGGCAAATTTGAATTTATTTTTCTCCCGAGCATTTGTGTGAATTTTTTTAATGTCTCAGTTCGTGACTTGGAATCATTGTTCAGGAATGTGTTTATAATTTCAACAGTTGATGCTACAGAGAGATTTAGGGGAGAATTTTTGCATTTTTGAATGTCTACATAATGGCACTACATTTTTTTCTCTGGATATTTGTGTTCTTGGCCGTTTGCACAGTTGTTGTTTGTTGCAACTTTGCCAGAGATAGGAACTTGATTGAGTTTCTAGTGGGCCTATGCCCTAGTGAATATGGGGAAGTCTTTGCTTAGACACTTTTGGATTTGGAGTTTTGTTGTAATGAGTTATGGCACACTGATGATTTTTTTTAGAATTTTCAGCAATTTTTATTTATTTTGCCGAGTTTTGCCCTTTCTCAGCAGTTATGCTAAACAGAGAGTTTATAATTTTTTTTTACTATAACATTGGAGTATTCTACTAGAGAATTGGAGATATAAGATTTTGGCCATTTGATATTTTTTATTTTGTTGGAGATATTCCACAGTTTAGGCCTGTGGTGGTGAGAGTTATGTTTAGTTCAATTATTTTTGAAGTTATTTTTGTTGCAAATAGAAACCTTTATGAGGAGACATGTGGCAATATTTTGGAGTGTAATAATCTTTTTTGGAGACTTGTTTTTATTCCACATGGGGTTATTGGCGAAATGGAGGGAAATAATTTTATCACCGGGGTGGTATTATTATTAACATAGTGATATATTTGGGTGGCATTACTGTGTTGCAGTTTTATGAGTCCCTATGGAGATGCTGCATTTTTTATATTCACCAGTGGGTTATTTTTTTTGGTGGCATATAATTGTGGTGAGTTTACCGTAGTTTATATCCTGAATAGGTGATAATTTATTTATATAATATTGAGTAATATCATGGGAGAGTTATGCCTTTGAGACAATTTTTGAGCAACATTGGAGATAATTTTGTGTGAAATGTGGATTCTGTGGTGTCAGTAAGTATAGAATTTTTTCGGAGAATCATGGGTTTTCTGAAGTTGTAAGTCTGACTAGACAAATCTATACTGCAGTTCGAGCACCTGACGTGTTCACAGGTGGATTTTGCTGATAATGCTGTGATGAGTCTGGTTGCTGACTCTTTTCCTTCAGTGTTGATTGCTCAGAGTTTTGCATTATTCTGAGAGCTGCTGATGTTGGCATTTCACGGAGATATATCTGTGTAATTGTTTCGATGACAAATTCCGTAACAATACATGCTGCATTCATGAGGGAGACGCCGGGTTATGTATATTATATGTATTTTGTGTGGGGGAAAGTTCATTTATTATCGTTATTATCTTTTTTTTATTTTTCCGTTTTTTTCCTACAAGATTTGTCGTAATTGGGGTTGAGCTTATATGGCATTTCTGTTTTGGATGGGAGATATGATTTGTTGGGGTTAGTGAATTGGATAAAATGGGCGTTTGGCATTATATTTCATGGGGATTAATTATGTAAGAGGTAAAGGGGTTTCGTTGTTAAGCAGTAAAGAGTTCTTACTGATTTTGTGGGTTACTGAAATATCAGAGCTTGAGAGAACATTTTCAGTGATAACTTGGGCTGGGTTTGTTAAGTTTTTTTTTCTTGTGAGAATTTGTGAGTTTGAAATGTGATGACAGACAGAAGTCCGTGGAGTTTCTGTGAGTTGTGGAATGTGTGATGTGTGTGTGTGTGCCTTTGGCAAGCCTTTTTTTTGTGTTGTTGGAGAATTGAGTTAGAGAATTTGATACTTTCTTTGCGGGGTTGTGATAGTGACTTGTGATTTAACGATCCTATGGAGTTCCTTCACGAGTTGTAGTTAGAAATTAGTTCAGTGGTTATATTAATGGGGTTAATGGGAAGAAGTTCAGTTAATATTTTTTTTTGCATTTTTTTTAGGTCATTATTTGACAGAAGTATGTCTGGGGTTAATTTTTCTTTAATTGACCGATGACATGACTGACATACTGCAACACCATAAACATCGTTCCCCAACGCTAGCAAGACGCCCTTCAGCTGTTGCAGAGATGTTGCTGATGTTTGCCCACATGCGAGAATTTCTACGAGTCTATGGGGTTCTACAGTGCTTTTGTACTACGGGGAATCATCAGTTGTCTTCCGCGGGGAGACGTTTTCGCCTTTCTACAGCGAGTTTCACATGTCTGTACAGCTGCAGACCAATCACATAGATGGGAGTGTGAGAAAGTTCAAGATGAAGAAATGTTTTTCTACATTCAACTGTTATTTTAGCCCATATGCAAGCTGTGAGATAATGTGTGATTGACATTATACTACCAGAGACATGCAGTTATCATAGTGTTGTATGAGCCGGCCAATGTGTTTTCTTTTTTTTATATGTATATAAGCTGGTGCTAGCTTAGAGGTGGCCGAGCAATCTGTAACATAAAAAGGGGAGTATTTGCTATGATATATTTTGAATAATATATAATGTGATATGCTATGACGTTTCTTAGAATGTAGAGAATCAGCAATTTAACTTTCCTGGAGACAGAGTGTTCGAGTGGATCAGCTTAAGGAATGCTAACGCATCTTTCTTTGAGGTGGTGTGATCAAGGCTGCTGTCTTAGCAAATCAGTGCCTCGTCCTATTGCTATGAGAGCTTGATGTAGAGGTGACTTTGAAACTGGACTTAAGCAGTTTATGGGGGGCGTGGGAATATGAGTGTGAGTTCATACATATGTGTGCGCTTTTCCCCCATACATAATGAAATGTAGGCTTATCATGAAAGAAGACTGTTACAGAGAGGAGGCAGAGCCAGGATGGCTTTTGCCAAAGTGTTTGTTGATTAGTGATAGTGCAACTGTGCTGAAATGGGTAAGCCTTTTCTTTATTTGGCCAAAGTGGTGGCTGGATTTGTATTTGAATATTTATTTCAGAGATAATCTGTTTATATGATCTTTGGTTATGATCTTGTGCTTACCAGAGTGCTCTCCTATCTTCTAACAGGTGATTCTGGAAGAGGGGAAATGTTTCTGGAGAAGAGTGGGGATTGTTCATGGAGAAATGGTGTACTGACTTAATTACTATGTTGACTGTGCCTAGTGTTATGGCTAAACTAATGTTAGTGTCTGATTGATTAGCAAGGGTTATCTGAGTTACTTGGCTTCTGAGTTTACATTTCATTTAATCAGTCTGTTAAGAATCTGACTTATTCAGTTAATACTTTGCTTTTGAACAAATGCGTATTTTTGTAATTCACGGCTCTGATTTGGTGACCTTAGAAAGAGAGAGAGAGAGAGAGAGAGAGAGAGAGAGAGAGGAGAGAGAGAGAGAGAGAAAGTGTTACCAATTACCAGTTGCCTGCTGCTCTTGGTCCATCGCTACCAAAATGATAACGAGATAATTGACCATCTTGTTATTATATATATATATATATATATATATATATATATATATATATATATATATATATATATATATATATACATATACATATATATATATATTACATATATACATATATATACATATATACATACATATATATATATATATATACTATATATATATATATATATATATATATATATATATATATATAAATAAAGGTTTTTTTTACCACGAAGGAAAAAAAATGAAAAAAAAAAACGAGTTGGCCGAGTACTTTCGGTCCTATTCGGACCCTTTACTGAGGCATACTGGTTTTACAAAGAACACCATAGTCAAAAGAAGGCTTAATATACAAACTGACACTACCAAATTAGCCATAAGAGCGATTTTCACTCTACAGAGAGGAGGAGGAGTCATAGGCAAGCCACACCTTGAAGGATACCCGCGGTAAACAAGTGATTCTTCCAGAAAAACAGTACATTTTGAAAACAACACGGGAGCATATACAATTTAATATCATGAATTTTTACACAAATTTTCTCAACAAAAAATTATTATTAATGAAAAGACGAAAGAAAATATAAATATATATATATATTGAGCAAGAGAAAGAGGGAGAGAAAATATCTCTGGTTCGATATTTTCTCTCTTTCTCTTGCTCGATATATATTATATATATATATTTATATTTTCTTTCGTCTTTTCATTAATAATAATTTTTTGTTGGGAAAATTTGTGTAAAAATTCATGATATTAAATTGTATATGCTCCCGTGTTGTTTTTCAAAATGTACTGTTTTTCTGGAAGAATCACTTGTTTACCGCGGGTATCCTTCAAGGTGTGGCTAGCCTATGACTCCTCCTCCTCTCTGTAGAGTGAAAATCGCCCTTATGGCTAATTTCGTAGTGTCAGTTTGTGTATTAAGCCTTCTTTTGACTATGGTGTTCTTTGTAAAACCAGTATGCCTCAGTAAAGGGTCCGAATAGGACCGAAAGTACTCGGCCAACTCGTTTTTTCATTTTTTTCCTTCGTGGCAAAAAAACCTTTATTTATACATAGCATCACGTTTTATATACTTCGTGATCAAGTTATTCATATATGTATATATATATATATATATATATATATATATATATATGTGTGTGTGTGTGTGTGTGTATGTAAATATGTAAATATGTATGTATATATGTGTATATATATATATATATTATATATATATATTATATATATATATATATATATTTTGTGTGTGTGTGGTGTGTGTGTGTGGTGTATACAAACATACATATATCTATATATATATATATATATATATATATATATATATATATATATATATATATATATATATATATATATATATATATATATATATATATATATATATATATAGCAGTGACTATAACGTTTCAGAATCTATTCCTTGTACTAAGTGTTTTTTCCTTATTGTTCCTCGGGTACCTGTATGACGAATGAGACACAATTTCGAAATCTTAATTAAAAGAAAGTAGAACGACGAAATATGTTATCCCACCAACGATTATCTAGAATGCTGTTCCAAGAATAAACGGACAATGCTAACTTTCACCAAACGCACCTTAAAACTAGGGTACGTACATATCTTTAGGAGGTTGTCCCTACCCTTTGGTGAGTAACAGTTCCACCTGGCCCAGCACGATTATGGTCCCAGGACAGGGTATGAGCGCCAGCTACCTTGTAGGTTGCAGTATCCCTTTATGTAAAGACTTGAAATGTTGAAAATTGTTACCTAGCTTAAGCGGATGCATGTCAGAAATCACTGGTAGCAGGAAGATGGAGAGGGTTGAGGCACTGGGTGCTGTTCATCTCTGACTTGAAACTGAACACCTGGTGGATGTCCTTGATCATGAACCAATGAACATCAACAGGGGTCATTGGTATTGGTCAGCTATGACTTGCACCATATATTTAACCAATAAATCCTTCATGAGTTCTGCCAGAAAAATGGAGAAGCACAACTTAGAAATGGTCCCAAGTCTCGGGCATATGGGGAGGATAGAAATCTCCAAATTCATAAATACTAAGGATTAATTGGAAATATGAAATTGGATTGTATGAACTCTGAATCAAATTGGAACGAGATCAAGTACAAAATGAATTCTAGAGATATGGACTGGACTACTCAACTGTAAGTTACAGTGCAAAGTATGAGAGTATTGTGTACATTTATTAAGGAAGAACAGACAGAAATGGTAGAATAGTAGTACGATCCTAACACCAAATGCAGAAAAGGTACTGAATAACAAAAAAGGAGTTAACTCTAGATTACCCCTGGCAACATTTGAATAAAAACCATGTAATACGAGTATTATAGAATAGTATGCTCAGAGGAATGTCATCTCCAAAGAAAGAAGATGTGAATTTTGAACTGAACCCCATAATGTTTAAGACAATATACCAAAAAAGATATAATTTTTGTCTGTTATGTGAATGAGACAGCTGGTAAGAACAATGAAGGTATGGTAGATGTAATGAACAAGGAAGGCCTGGAAAGACCGCAAATAGAAATTGTGTGAAAATTATTAATTTCTGTGCTACACTCTTTTCAACAGAATCACAGCTATAAACACACTTGTACTCCACACGACAGTCATAGAAACCACATAGATCACATAACCATTTACTGGGAGGGCAAAATAACACTGAGGAATGTTGAAACATAGAAGGAAGCACATGCTGGTTGTGAAAACTAACTTGCCAGTATCACACTAAAGCTGAAATTAAAAGCTCCTAAAAAATGCTGGCAAAACATTCTAGTCCAAGACAGAAGAAATCAAATATGAACAATCATGGGCTTTTGTAACTGAATGTCAGAATGGATTTGCAGTTCTAACACCCATTTCTGTGGAGAAGACAATGAATGAAGGCTAGTTTAACAATGAGAGTAAATATCATTCTGTTGGAAAAGAAGTCTAGAATACAGGTTAACCACACAGAAACTTTGAATATTGATGAGACCTGGGCTACAATAAAGGACAGACAGAAGCAAAAGCACAAATTGATAAAATTCACATGACAGGAACATTGAGAAAAGAGAAAGCAGAATACTTGGACAAAACAGCTGATGCTAACAAAGCTAGTAATCAGGGTTCATCACTAGTGTTAGGGTAACCCAGAGAATTGTCAAAAGGAGGGGTGATTAATAACATCAGAAGTAGGGCAACATTGGATGGGACATTTTTGTGAGGTCATGAATAAGAGATGTGAGATGAATATTTTCATAAATATACCAGAAGCTGAAGCAGACTCGAATGTAATAATCAATGAAATAACAGATTTTGAGTTGTCATCAATCAGTAATGAAGAGAGAAAATACCAGGTCATGATGAAATTCCTTCAAAAATTATTTTTGATGATTTGAAATGAAACCTTGTATAATAACTAGACTATTTTGCAGAATATGGAATAAGCGAACAAAAATTGATGAGTGTAAATTGAAAACTGTAGCAACGGTAACGAAGAAGGCTAACCTGACTGAATGTGGTAACTAAAGCGAGATAAACAAACTGGGTTTTGGAAAGGCAGGAATTCCACAGAACAAATGTTTGTGTTTCGATATACTGTGAAGCAGTGTATGGCTTCCAAATCTCCTTCTGCTGGCTGTTACAGCCTCCTTCATAAACGAAGTAAATGCTATGTTAAACACTATGTAACTTTGATGGGGCTCTGCGGAGTAAACTTGCATTAAACAGTGGTGATACATGTGGTCAGACTTCAAAGTAAAGCCCTAAGAAGAACATTAAAAGCAAATGGAAAGGTGGAATTACAAATGATATCATAATGGAATTTATGGAGTTCCATATGTAGATAAGGGAGTTGGGAAGGCTTGGGTATATCCTTTGCACTCACAACTAAAGAACATCTGAAAGTGTCAGTTTGGTTCCTGAAGATGGGAAGTTGCCCACTCCTATGTAGAGAAACCCCAGTGGAGGAGAACAAGTACAGTTGAGTACCTGTATCCCTACTTAGGCATAAACATCTGTATGGGGATCATAATTGGAGTGAGCTCATAATGGGAGTGAGCTTAGTCTGACAGTTGCTGAAATTAATCATCCCAAGTAACATAAAAGCCTTTTTATTGTAACCTAGTCATTTTTGCTTTTATCTTAGAGAGTAAGGTTGATTTTTTCAGGGAAAAGACACTTCCAGTATTATGCCATATAAGTGTCCTAGTGTGTGATTCTATAAATTTGGCATCACATTGAATTATTTGTGAACAAGCAGCTAGCCTTGATTGAATATATTTCATCACTACAGGTTTCGGGATTAGTATCTGTATTAGCTATTGGCGTTTCCCCTCTGCGACGGTATTTCTATATCGCTATTTTGTCATTTTAAAGATTTTGAAACAACCAAAATACTCTATCCTCCAGTAATCATCCAGCCCAGTCGCTGAACGTGTCATTAATTAATTCAAAAGGCCAATGTGCTTGTTTCACTTGTTTTGTAATTCCTTTCTTTGCTGGTCGAAAGGCCATTGTGGAATCATACTTACTGTCTGTACGAATTACCTGAAGCTCATTGAGACGAACTCTTGAGTGAGAGGTGTCAAGGCAAAAGGTAGGTAGTACCAGTACTATTATTATCTGTATCTACAATTGTGTTTATTAACTGGGTATATCTTATTTTTATTATTTGCTTATGTGATTTCTGTTAAAAACTGTTATGCATCCTGTATTCCAAGTGCCCATGTTTTAATACGCCTGTAGTGATGATCAAATCAAAGATGTAATGTAAGAAATCCCTTTTGTTTCGCATCCCTTACTTGAGTTTTCATTTTCCTCTTTGTGTAACTTAAATAATGAACCCACGAGTTTTAAGCTTATTAACTTAATGATGGTGTATAGTTCCACTCCTTCAGCTCATTGCTTCCCTTGAGTAATGAAACAACATTCATTCGTGTTATATGTTGAATGGGTTTAATCTGTGAAATATTTCATGATCTTCTTCTTTCTGGTAAATCTGTCCAGTTAAATAATGTTCCAATTATATCTTTGTACAGAGTTATCATTATAATGGTAGAACTGATTAAGTGGCCAATGCTAAGTAAAACTCGTTCTGCAAGTCTTGTTACACAAAACTTTGGTGATTACAAGCGCTTATATGGGATAAAAGTTACCGTCCACATTTATCAGAGATGTTGTGGACAGCAAGCTGATGTTGTCAAGGTCTGACTCTTGTTGGGTGATCCTGGGACCTCCAATGTTCGGAAAGTTTGACTTTTACTTGTGTGATTCTGTTGCCTGTGTGGTATTTCTATCTTCCCTACTTCCTGACGTGAGAAAACCTGACAGTGTGAGTTATAAGCTGAGTATGCACTAAATGCAATTGGCTCCAGTGGACATTTTTGTGCATTACGATTAAAACTTGCAATTCTTGGTTATGAGTTGCTGACCTACGTGTGGGTATGGCACCATTATTAGACACTCCAGTGGACTACAGGTCTGACAGATATTCCAGGACAGGCTACCGATTCGACCTGTCTACTAGTTCAGTACAACTATAATCAAAACTACTATGTTTGCCAGTGTATTAGACTGACTTTCTTTTTTTTAAATATACCAAATTAAAATACCTTGCGTCGAGTGCATCCTATTATGGATGGAAAGTAAAGCACTGTAGGTTAGGCTAGGCCTACCTTACAGAGAGCATATTGGGTAGGCATAAAAACTGTTGCTAATTATAAAACATAGAAAAACAAGCATAATTACACTGTAAATTGTGTTACTAGAATAAAGTATGCAATCATATATGAAATTTACACTCGCCTTTAAAGGACAAGAAATTACATTTACCATAAATAAGCAACATTTATTTTGTGTGTTACCGCAACAGGGCACCAGGGCAGCGCTATGATTTTGTTTACATCCACTCATCACTCATTGCAGTTGGCTGACAGGCTAACTTCCGACATATCATAAGCAATTATCGTAAGTTTGTGATAACTAACTGATAATTCGGCTTGTTTTCAATTACTTAATATAAATAACCTATTTGGAAAAATTCCCTGCAATATGTCGGCAGTTAGCCTGTCAGCCATTTGTTTGTTTGTTTGTATAGTGTTTTTACGTTGCATGGAACAAGAGGTTATTCAACAACGGGACCAACGGCTTTACGTGACTTCCGAACCACGTTGTCAACCATTTGCAATGAGTGGATGTAAACAAAATCATAGAGCCGCCCTGGTGGAGGCTCACAGTAACGCATAAATGTTGTTTATTTAAGGTATACCTATTTAATTTAGTTTCCTATAAAGGCGAGCGTAAATTTACATACACATGGTTTCATACTTTATTCCAGAATAATCCCATAATATTGTATTTCATGCACAGAATCATTCATTTTTTTCTAAAAAAATAACTTTTAAAATATTTTTCAATAATTGTATGATGAAACATAATAAAAAAATTTTCCCACAGAATATCCTTGCAAAATAGGGGTGTATCTTATGCAAGGGGGTGTCTTATGCGAGAGCAAATACAGTATATAGTTACATCCTGGATGATACATGCATTTTTGTTAAAACTGTATATAATATTTTCTTACAAATAGATTGTTAAACTAGTTTTCGCCATTATCATTTGCTAACAAAAGTTACGCATTTGGGAAGCATGTCAGTTTGTCGGAAAACACAACACAGTTCAGACTCAATGCTGTATTGTCACTGTTTCCTTTGGTTTTCCGTATGATTGCCTTCCTAATTTTATTTGGTTATTTTATTACCCATGAGTAGGATAACTGAAAGACAACCGATAAAATCTCTCTCTCTCTCTCGCTCTACTCTTTCTCTCTCACTTCCTCTCCTTCTCTCTGTCACTCCCGTCCCAACCCAACCCCCTTCAGTGCCATTGATGTCTTACCCCCACAGTATTCTTTTTCAAATAGTAAGTCATATCATACTGAAATTAGGTACGATGAATTCGTAAAGTTTAATTAGTTACTAAGTTTACAGGCAGAACCAGCCCCGTTTCAGGGAAACCCTTCACTTTCCAACCCCCCCCTCCATTGAGGCCCTTTGCTGCTAGTGATGTCTTACCCCCACAGTGCTAATTTCTGGATAGTAAGTCATATGTATACCAAGTTTCGTTGAAATTGCTCAATGCATTTCAGAATTATGCTGGAACACACGCATACATCTATTTTCATATATATAGATTGAGTACCACATAATTTATCATCAAGTGATCAAGAGAAACTCCATCCATATCCCATTAAAAAATGACATTCTGTGATTATCCCTTGGTGAAAGAAAACCCATGATTTCTATAAATTTCTGCCAAAACGATATTATTCCAAGTACTTAGTGGTCCTCCATTAAAAGTCAAAATACGGTTAATTAAAATTTCAGTCAGAAGTTCAATTAAAATTTCAGTCCGCAGTGCCTATAAAATTGATATGAAAAGTCACGAGTTTCAAGTGTCACCAAAAGCAAGTATTAACATTGACATAGGTCTAAGATGGGAAATGAAAGAATACATAACTTTTATTCGGGGAATTTGGAGAGAACCCTTACAATACAGTCTAGTTAATTTATCAGCACCTGACAATGGTGTAACGAGGTGCCAGGCAAGCGTGAACACTTGCTTAAATCTGAGTATACTCTATCCATTACATGAACCTTCCCTCTTTCTGTCCTTGAAAATGAAATACATTAGAATCGCCTATACATGAGATGGATATTCACATAACAATATATTTATGTAATATATAAATAAATATATATATTATATATATATATATATATATATATATATATATATATATATATATATATATATACATATAATATATGTGTGTGTGAGTATATATAATATACCTAAATATACATACATACGTACACACACACACACTATATATATATATATACATATATATATATATATACCTATATATATATATATATATATTATATATATATATATATATATCTAAAATACGTACGTACATAATGTATCTAGTCAGATAAGGCATCACTAAAAAATATACAATTACCACGAACAGAAGGCCATCATTTTGCACTAATTGTTTTTGTGTGTCTTACTCTGCAATGTGTGAGTGCATTGCATATGTGCACAAATTGTGTGGACTTACTTTCCATCCTAAACGCTTATGTGTATTTTCAATAAATCATATCCGAGTTACCAGCTTCACAGATCAAATTAAGTGACTCTCTCTCTCTCTCTCTCTCTCTCTCTCTCTCTCTCTCTCTCTCGCATGTTCTACGAAAGACATGTAGAGAGGTGCATGTACGTATTACTGCCAGCCAGCAACTTTAGCAGAAATTCTTACAGTCGGTGTGTGGTTAGCCCAGCGGATATCTCAAAAGTTGGACAAGACATAGGAAATATTTGGCATTTAATCTCTGGGGAACGACTCGGAGCTATCCTGGTGTCAGATTCCAGATGAAGCTGTCGTTCAGAATTGCAGTGATCAGGGAAGTAAGCCAGTCAACTATGCCCCGCATCGAAAACAAACATCATACTCATATTTTAAAAGACAACATGAAGTGCGTATACCTCTACAAACAGAATTTGTTGAATATGATCGCCATCTCACTAAACACCTCCATCGAAGATGAAGGTACTTTTTCACATCTGTAAATCGGCCTGTCAGTCACTGACGATAAATATCAATATTGCATCACAAATCTTAATGAAACTTTGTGAATGACTAAATATACACAAAAGGTGTGAAACTGCACTTCAATGAATATCCGGAATTTCTTCCGGATATATGGTTCAGAAAAATACCAGGATTGTAGTGAATGTGCTTGATTAAAAGTAGTTTAACAAAAAAAAAAAAAAAACACTAAATACGCAAAAGAAAATTATCTGGAATTTTTCAGCGAGTAACAGGGAGTTTACTGCTTTATTGGTAACCACGGCAAATAGTACAGCTAATAAGTTCACAAATACTTCAGTTTGTGATACAAGCATGAAATTTGGCACAAATGCTCACATTAACCGCCTCTTTTGAAAAATCTGGGTGTCCATGCACAATTTCAATATGGCCGCCATTTTTCAAGATGGCCGCTAGTTGTTTCGATTCCAGACACTTTAAGTAAGTCATTATTGAAAGAAATTCATTAATCATTATTCCGATAATGTCTTCCTGAGTAGAAGAGTTTACTGAATATCACCAGAGCTATAACTTCTGTATTTACCACTGTGATAAAGATAGCGTACAAAATGGCCGCCATGAAACATTTTGCTTGATATCTCTGCAACTAAGAGTTGAGCAATAGCCAGGTCTGACTTTGATGAGCTAAACCTTAGCTGTGACTCTATGACAGCTCCATGTTCGACCATGCTAGTTAACTGGAGTAGACTTGAGGTATGGCATCATTGATGCATCCTTCACCAAAGGTACAATCATACCTGGACTGATGATCCAGAATATGCTTCTTCAATATCTTTGCTACTTTAGCAATCACAAGTGTACCTGCGTAGTCAGATGCCTGAGACATGGCTAAAGCTACGTACATCTTTCTGCAAGGCAATTAGCACACTTCTTCCTTTCTTGTGTGCACCCTTCTAATTCAGGGGTTTCTGATAACAGTTTGTCCTTTAATTTTGTTGTATTTACAGTGGGTAAGGCAATGCCTAGCCATCCGAACTCACACTGGTTCCTATGATATAATTAACCAGCTCCAATAGAGCCAGAGGATATACATCTGGTTCTTCACAGTGACATTGTTCTTTCTCAACATTTCTAAGGTGTGGCCTCTCCTTAATGTTAAGGCCAGTGAGACATACAAGATGGTATTTCAGCTCTTGTGCAATTGCATCACCTGCAACTAGTTTTGCCAATAATGTACCATCATTCGGTGTGTGAGCACACTCATGTAGTCTCCTCCCGAGATTCATGGTCATTACTTATCGAAGACCTGATAAAAGTACCACGTTTTCACAAATAATGCATGCTTCATGGTCTTGACTCATTCGAAACTGTTTAGCATGCTTTTCCTGTGGTTATCTACCTTCAACGGTAAATCTCTTTCTTGCATGATCAAGTTTTGAATTATTAAACATGACTGTACAGCTCTTGTGGTATTTTCCCATGTTTTATCATAGTGCTACCTCTATGCCACTGCCTTCATCCAGCCTTGCTAGGTCAAAGTTAAGCAGCTTTTCACCAATCCTGGAACAACGGCACATTGGTTGAAATCATTATGTACCCATCATGTTCAGGATTATGATGTACAGAGGCCAAGGGTGAAGTTAGACCTTCATTTTTCTTGTCTTCCTGGCAAAGACAACATTTGCTCCAGTAGGTCTTCCTTTTGCCTGTGATTGAATTTACACTTGCCATTATGAGCTCTTTACTAAGGCCGGGGGCTATCCTTTTACCCCCTTAATCCGATATGAACACTGATGTAAGGGATACAACTAGGTTAAGTCACCATACACCTAGTCTGACCATTCACCCAGTGCCATTCTAGTCCAGTATGATCTGTGCACCATCCAGGTAAGTACATGAACAAGTCATGTAAAGCCCCACTTGCCCTTGGCTCCTTACTCCCGCAGTGGCACCTCCTGTCAATTCAGGCATGGCTGTCTAACTAGATCTACCAACTATATACGTATAGATATATATATTATATATATATATATATTATATATATATATATATATATATATATCATATATATTATGCTAATGCTATTGTGGGGGCTATTAAACAGCATTTGGGACACTAAATTACTGAAGTACACTAAAGCAAAGCTGGGTACAGTGTAAGTAAAGCAAGATCAGCTGACACTGAACCCTATGCTGAGTTACACAACAGTGAAGTCACCGGTTGTGTGCTGACATTCACTCTTTTAAACTAAAACTAAAAAGATCAAACCAGCACCTGAATTATATATACACTTGCAAACTATTATATTGAACAGGAAGATACTTTTCCATGCCTACTGAATCCTGAGACGCGATTATTTAAGGTTTGGGGCTGCCATATTAGATGCCATCTTTCTTTAGATATGCTATATGAAATCTTTAACAGAAATACATTATACTTTTGCTTAGTGACTCTGCCTAAAATGTGTATAACCAAAAGAAATGCATAAAAACATGACCGGAGGCACATGAGTCCATTGTTAAAACCTTGACTAGCTGTCATCTTGAAAAACGGCAGCCATTTTCGAATTTTGAGTGGACGCCCAGTGATTTTCAAAAAGTGACCTATGAAGAAGATATGTATCATTTAACTGAAGTATTTTAGTGAAAATATTTTATATGCTGCATGCTGCACTAAAATAAGAAAGAATGATAACAAAAACAAATGAAAAATGCGCCGAAGTTTCTTCTAGACTATCGAGTTTTCTATACGGTATATAATGCTGTATGAGCCACGGCCCAGCGGTGAATATAGCGTTGTCAGACGCCCGATCTTGGCTAACTTTAACCTTTAATAAAATCAAAACTACTGAGGCTAGTGGGCTGCATTTTGGTAAGTTCAATGATTGAACGGTGGATGATCAACATACTATTTTGTAGCCCGCTAACCTTAGTAGTTTTTAAGATCTGACGGCGGGCAGAAAAAGTGCAGATGGACAGACAAAGTCACCTCAGTAGTTTTCTTTTACAGAAAACTGAAAGCGAATACATGGAGAAACAACAGCATTCAATAACGGGCAATGGATTCATGACGATATCAATTTATCAATGACACGTGTTTTGGACACCAGTTTGCATATGCTATCTATCAATAACAAGCATATAAATAATTTCATTTCATCATTCATTGAAAACAAATGTACCTTTCCATAAAATCACAAGCGCATCCACAGCGACGCAAAGCATCGGTTAATCAAAACATACATATTTCAACACAAGCACGGTTTAACAGCCGCAAAAATACCGGGATATAAAAGTACGCACGAGTTGTTGAAGTAGGTGAATAGCGCCATAGCATTATAAATGAGTGCTATCACGACATTACAATAGAGCAAATTATAATCCTCGCCGGGTATTTTGTTTCAATCTGAATGGGCTTTAATGGAAATCCTGTGCCAAATGACTAAATGATTTTGGACCTCGCCCCGAATTTGAGTTCAGACATAATGACACGGCTGATTTATGCTACGATTTTTTCTATTTCATTTCGCTTAGCATATTCGAAGCTACTCTGTTTACAATGCCTTTTCCGGTATTTATGCCCACCTACTGTTACTTTTTAAATTCCTTAAGAAACATTGAACACCATTTCTAGGACAATTACTAA
>NC_087218.1:65237491-65239991 GCF_015104395.2 Macrobrachium nipponense | reverse complement strand
AAAGAAGGGCTTGAATGAAGAGCATCTTTATTTGTTGCGACTAATTTCAGAGATTTACTTTCCTCCGTCATTGTGCAGTCTACAATGGAACATTAGTTACACTTGAAATCAATGTAGTAATATAGGTTACATTAAAATTCACAGAGCAAAATAAAATAAAATTACACAATTACAAGATTTAATAACCTTAACCCGCAGCAAAATCTTAGAATATAGAGAAATATTCAATGTTTGTTGTCAAAGAGAGCAGAAAAAAGTCTAAAAACAGCAATTCAACAGACCTTTCATTATTACAAAGAGAGGGTTTATCTCTTAGTGTATATAGAGACTCAACCTTTCCGAGCTCCATTTCATTGGTTCTGCAAGTAAAGACCGAAAAGGAATCTAAATTTATAGGATGGTCATATTCTTCAGAGTGTTGACGAATAGCACTAAATGGTTAATGGCCTATTTGTCCTAACAGACATTCCGAGATGTTCGAAGATGCGGACCCTGAACTGCCGCTTAGATTTTTCAATGTATATTGCACTACAGCAATGCCACTTCTACTTATCCACAACAGATGACTGCAGCAATGTGTAATGGCCAGTTTTGACATCAAATCTTTGTTAACTAACATACCCTTAAAGGAAACAATTGATATGCGTTAACGATTTATTTAAAAATACCGATAAAATTGAAAAGTCTACCAAACAACAGTTTCATCAGTTGTTATCACTAGCTGTAATTGATTGTTTCTTTATGTTCAACTAAGAGGTATATAAACAGCTAGGCGGCGTAGCGATGGGTAACCCATTAGGACCAACACAAGCCAACGCTTTCCTCGCTCATTATGAAGAAGAATGGTTGAATGAATGTCCCGAAGATTTCAAACTTCTGGTGTACAGTTGATATGTCGATGATACATTCTTAATCTCTAGATCTAATAACCACATTTCACAGTTTTTAGAATAATTGAACTCAAAGCACATCAATATCGAATTCACTTCAGAAACCGAGGCAGAAGGAAAGCTGACCTTTCTTAATTTACTAATCAGCCACAGTGAAAACGGGTTTATCGCATCTGTATAGGAAACCGACTTTCACGGTTTGGCCACCAAAATGTCCTCATTTATTTCTATTCAGTTCAAGAGAAATTTGATTACGACCTTAACATCGAGAGCTTTTAATAAATGTTACATTATGTTAATATGGACCTAGAGTTTAATTTCATAAAGCAGTGCTTATTTTTCAATGGCTTTAGCAAAAGTTTTACGAATACGTGTATAAGAAAGGAACTTCAAAAATCATTACTTCCAATACCTACAACTGTCAATGTCAACAGAGCAGTTATGTATTTTCTCATCGCGTTTCTTGGAAATAGGTCCTTTAATGTTAAGAAAAGGTTAACCAAACCTTTGCTTGAATTTTACTGGTAAATTAACATTAGAGTGGTATTTAAGCTAAAATCTACATTACAAAAATTCTTCAGGTTCAAGGATGTGATACCAACTGAGATGCAGTCATCTATTGTGTGCAAGTACATGTGTCATTGCTATAGTGCAATGTACATTGGAAAATCTAAGCGGTGCACTGGAAAATCTAAGCGGCAGTTCAGGGTTCGCATCTTCCAATATCTCAGAAGATCCGTTAGGACAAATAGACCATTAAGCAATCACCATTTAGTGATATTCGTCAACACTCTGAAGAATATGACCATCCTATAAATGTAGATTCCTTTTCAGTCCTTACTTGCAGAACCAATGAAATGGAGCTCGGAAAGGTTGAGATTAAATATACCCTAAGAGATAAACCCTCTCATTGTAATAATGAATGTTGAATTGCTGTTTTTAGACTTTTTTCTGCTCTCTTTGACAACAAACATTGAATATTTCTCTATATTTTAAGACTTTGCTGCGGGTTTAGGTTATTAAATCTTGTAATTGTGTAATTTTATTTTATTCTGCTTTGTTAATTTTAATGTAACTTATATTACTTCATTGATTTTAAGTGTAAACAATGTGCCATTGTAGATTACACGATGACGGAGGAAAGTAAATCTCTGAAACTAGTCGCAAAATTAAAGATACTCTTCACTCAAGTCCTGGTTTTAATATTTATTACATAATATATATGTATACACAAACACACACACACACATATATACATATATATATATATATATATATATATATATATATATATAGATATATATATAGTATATATATACACCAACACACACACGACACTAGACAATGACTTCAACTGATATATTATGGGGATTTGGATATTAACACTTAATGGACGGATACCCTCATGTGAGTAACAATGTCAGGTTTTGAGTGGTGGACGAATTACCTCCTAGTGGGCATCAATATGACCTCCCATCGATTTGGAGGAATCGGGCGGGAAAGCGTTACATTATTTCAATAGCCCAAAAATTTACTATGGAAAATTTGTGAGTTGCTCAGCTCCTCCAGTCTAGGTGGCTCATGATCTAGTTGTGTACTTGACTTCCAGG
>NC_087218.1:65227491-65232491 GCF_015104395.2 Macrobrachium nipponense | reverse complement strand
ATGAAAGATAAATGAACATAAAATAAGCAAAAAATTGACAAAAGATTGAAAGCAGTTACAGAACAAAGAAGTTAAGGACCGACCTAGAGGAGTGACAGCGTTAACTAAACGTAAACATAAAAACATAAATAAACAACACAAGTCAAGACAAATACAGAGGGAGGAAGACGTATGGGTATTCAACGACGGAACAAGTTGTTTAATTAAGAGCGATTCTAGAATAACAAGGTCGTGCGGGTTGGTGGTATGGCCATAAAATACTGAAGTCTTTTATTATCGATATATGTTTTTACATATTTTGGAGTGATTTCTAATATTGGAGTGTTCTGGGTTTGCAATCCTGCTGCCAGTACGGAAGCTTATGCCCACGATGAGAATCGATACGCCACCTTAAGGAGTCTGCTGGTGGATCCCACATAGGTCCACCCTGTTTGACATTCAGGGCAAGTATATTTATAAATAACACCAGAGGACATATAAGGTGATAATCGCTCCTTCGAGGGTAAAGAGGGAACCGATGGGACCTAGTGGGATCCACCAGCAGACTCCTGAAGTAAAAATTGGATTCTCTATGGAAGTTATGCCAGTTGGAAGATAACATATAAGAACGATGTAATAGCGTGGAAATACTATTAATTTAAATGTTATGGAACAACTGCTATAGAATTTAAATTAAATAGTATTTCCACGCTATTACATCGTGCTTATATGTTATCTTCCAACTGGCTAACTTCCATAGAGAAATCCAATTTTTACTTCAGTTTTTTTTAAAAACAATTCGTATCCTCCAGCCTTATTCTGAATATGTCAGTAACTTTTAAATGATAAATTTATTTCAGCCAACGTCAACTTGCACCGAACGTGCCTAAATTATTATTATATATGCCTCTATACCTTTCATTCAGTCAAACGCATTTAAGGTGCAAATACAAAAAGTCATTCAGAAAACTTTTCCGGCCGTGAATCTTAAGTTGATAGCAAAAAATCCTAAAAACTCGGGTTCTTTGTTCTCCCACAAAGATAAACTTCCGGCTTTGATGCGGTCTTTGGTGGTATATTGCTTTACTTGCCCGAAATGTAAGATCGGGAAATACGTGGGAGCCACCAAAAGACTGCTCAAAGTCAGAATCGACTCTCATCTCGGAGTCATCACCGTACGGGATGTACTTTGAAAACGAAGGAATTTTCTAACATACGAGAACATTGTAATAAATGTAAAACATCATTTTCACATAAGGATTTTCGTATTGTCACCCAAGCGCCCAATGACTATTCTCTCTCTGTTTTGGAGTCGTTAACAATCAAACAGCTTGTGCCCCCATTAAATGGTCAGACTTCTTCCACAGTTCTATATATAGCATAGTTGACGTCCTCCTTTCCAAACCAGACAACGTCACTCAGTTTTTTTACTCCATAGAGATAGGTACTAACTTTTAAGCATTCTTCACTTTTTTAATTTTTTTATATATATATATTTTTTATTTCATTTTTTTTAGTCCATTTTTTAAATTATTATATTTAACTTTTATGTACTTAATTCATTTTTATTAATAATACTGAGTCTTTTTTTAATTTGTATATTTTGTATATTTTACAGCCCTGATGATGAGACCCAAAGTCTCGAAAATTTGGAAAATACATGTATGATGTTACGCTGGCTTTTCTCCATCCTATTCATTTTAAATCTACGGCGTTCCAGATGCCCCAACCTTCCTGCATACTTAAGGACTAAATTTGGGCAGCAGACTCTTCGTACCTATCGACATTTGGAGACTTCACTAAGAAGAAGTCTGAAGGCACAACTCGATCTGGATTTCCTCCCAATACTGCAGACTTAACAATATCACTCCAATTTCGTCAAGTTTAAAGTCTACCGCACTACACTTTATCACTCCCAGTTCTACTGATGCCACTCGACAACTATGGATATTGAGATCAGACACAAGGAAAAGCTTATTACTAAACATAAGGATACATCAAGATCTCTGTATGACGTCATAGAAAATACTGTATCATTCATCGACTTTCTATATGTAAAAACATGTACTTACAAAACTGTTAACTCTTATTCAGTAAATGTTTCAAAATACTCATTTTAGAAAACTAGATCGTTTAGGTATCCAGATCCCAAAATTCGTTAGACTCCAAAACACTGTTTTAATCATTCTAACTATGTTTTATCTAAGAGAGAAGAATTCATCTTGTCTTTGGGCCTTGATTTTTGTTTACAAATTTTAAACCAAGTTTTAGTAATTGTTATTTGCACTTGAAATCCTTTTTGGACGACTTCGGTCGTTACAACTCCCAGGTGATTTACCCAGTTTACAGAGAGACTTGCAAAGCATTGCCTCACAAAACTTTTTCTAAATTATGTAGTAATTGGGTTCCTTTCTTTCGTAAAGATGATTATATATGTTACTAAAAACCTTGTCCAATCAACCCAGACATTGTCATAACCAGACCGGATAAAGGAAGAGGCACGGTGATACTAAATAAAAATGACTATGTACAGAAAATGGATGATATTCTGAAGATACCACTAAATTTGTTGAAATAGGTGTCAACATATCAACCTATATTTAAGGTGGAGGATAAAATCAATAGATTACTCAAAAGTCTCAAAGATCAGAATATTATAACTGAAAGCACTTACCAAGAATTATATTGTTCAGGTTCATCCTATGGTGTGTTATATGGACTTCCTAAAATTCATAAAGATGGTGTTCCTTTACGACCAATTTGGCTGCATACAATACCCCAAATTACCAGATAACAAAATTCTTAGTACCATTGCTACAGCCATTTGCAAGTAATGAATACGTTTTACTCAATTCTGCTAACCTTGTACCTGATATTCTACCATAGGATGTTGACTTATATATGGTGAGTTTGGATGTCGCATCTCTTTTTACGAACATACCGTTGCAGGCGACGGTTGACATAATTTTAGATAAGATCTTTTACGAGGAAAATGTTTATATCATGGTTTTAATAAGGATAATTTTAAGAAACTTCTTGAAAATTGCAGTGCAGGACACTCACTTTATTTTTAACAAAAAAGTTTTTAAAACAAGTTGATGGTGTTTCGATGGGGTCGCCACTTGGCCCAGTTATGGCTAACGCCTTTATGTGCTCTTTTGAGGAACAAATGCTGGATGGTTGTCCCTTATCATCTCGCCCTCTCTTTTATAAGCGATATGTGGATGACACTAATGCTCTATTTAGGTCCCGAGAAGCAGCTGAAGCTTTCTTGCAAATATATCAATGGCCTACATCTAATATAAATTTCTCAATCGAACATGAACAAGACAACCAACTTGCTTTTTAGATGTTTTAATTACTAGGACAGAACATGATTTTAATACGAGCGTCTTTAGAAAAACGACGTTCACAGGTCAAGGTACTAACTTTCTATAGCAGTTGTTCCATAACATTTAAATTAAATAGGTATTTCCACTCTATTACATCGTGCTTATATGTTATCTTCCAACTGGCATAACTTCCATAGAGAAATCCAAGTTTTACTTCAGTTTTTTTAAAAACAATTCGTATCCTCCAGCCTTATTCTTGAAAATATGTCAGTAACTTTTTAAATGATAAATTTCAGCCACGTCAACTTGCACCGAACGTGCCTAAATTATTAATATATGCCTCTATACCTTTCATTCAGTCGAAACGCATTTAAGGTGCAAATACAAAAGTTTTTCATTCAGAAACTTTTCGGGCCGTGAATCTTAAGTTGATAGCAAAAAAATCCTAAACAAATCTGGGTTCTTTGTTCTCCCACAAAGATAAAACTTCCGGCTTGATGCGGTCTTTGGTGGTAGGTATTGCTTTACCCTTTGCCCGAATGTAAGATCGGGAAATACGTGGGAGCCACCAAAAGACTGCTCAAAGTCAGAATCGACCTCTTCATCTCGGAGTCAGTCACCGTAAGGGATGTACTTTTGGAAAACGAAGGAATTTTCTAACATACGAGAACATTGTAATAATGTAAAACAATCATTTTCACATAAGGATTTTCGTATGTCACCCAAGCGCCCAATGACTATTCTCTCTCTGTTTTGGAGTCGTTAACAATCAAACAGCTTGTGCCCCCATTAAATGGTCAGACTTCTTCCACAGTTCTATATATAGCATAGTTGACGTCCTCCCTTTCCAAACCAGACAACGTCACTCAGTTTTTTAACTCCATAGAGATAGGTACTAACTTTTAAGCATTCTTCACTTTTTTAATTTTTATATATATATATTTTTTATTTCATTTTTTTTAGTCATTTTTTAAATTATTATATTTAACTTTTATGTACTTCAATTTTTATTAATATTAATACTGAGTCTTTTTTAATTTGTATATTTTGTATATTTTACAGCCCTGATGATGAGACCCAAAGTCTCGAAAATTTGGAAAATACATGTATGATGTTACGCTGGCTTTTCTCCATCCTATTCATTTTAAATCTACGGCGTTCCAGATGCCCCCAACCTTCCTGCATACTTAAGGGACTAAATTTGGGCAGCAGACTCTTCGTACCTATCGACATTTGGAGACTTCACTAAGAAGAAGTCTGAAGGCACAACTCGATCTGGATTTTTCCTCCAATACTGCAGACTTAACAATATCACTCCCAATTTCGTCAAGTTTAAAGTCTACCGCACTACACTTTATCACTCCAGTTCTACTGATGCCACTCGACAACTATTGGATATTGAGATCAGACACAAGGAAAAGCTTATTACTAAACATAAGGATACATCAAGATCTCTGTATGACGTCATAGAAAATACTGTATCATTCATCGACTTTCTATATGTAAAACATGTACTTACCAAAACTGTTAACTCTTATTCAGTAAATGTTCAAAATACTCATTTTAGAAAACTAGATCGTTTAGGTATCCAGATCCCAAAATTCGTAGACTCCAAAACCACTGTTTTTAATTATTCTAACTATGTTTTATCTAAGAGAGAAGAATTCATCTTGTCTTTGGGCCTTGATT
>NC_087218.1:65189991-65217491 GCF_015104395.2 Macrobrachium nipponense | reverse complement strand
GAGATGGTGAAATATACAATGGCAAAAATGCTGGGCAATGTAACTGAAGCAACTATCTTAACAGGAGAGAGAGAGAGAGAGAGAGAGAGAGAGAGAGAGAGAGTTTATCAATTGTCATTCAAAATTTTCCTGGACAGCACAGGGTTGGTCAGCTAGTATAGAATAAATTTACCATAAAACAAATGGGATTTACCCAAAGTTCTAGGTATGTTACATTAAAGCAATGTAAATTTAAGTGCTGAAAGAAACTGTTTATTCATGGAACTTCTCATGACACTTCTATAACGAATGTAGCAAACATCGTGAAACTTATATTTCTCGATAAAAGATATATTAAATACTTTTTGCAACAAATGATAAATCACTGTCAATTTCTGTCGTACAAACACCAAAGTATGTTGTTAACATTGCGACCAAATAACATTCATATTAACTAATGTTGTTCTTCAACATTCTTATGTACATCATTCTTGGAGAAAAAGATAATAATGAAAAATGTAGATTTAGTTTAACAAAATACAGAAGTTTTGGTGTGCGAACATGGTATGCAAACAGTAACTTTAAAAAACACATTTTTAATGAAACTTAATTCCTTTTTATATCCCACTGAAGATTTGTGGATTCTTTCGAAAGCTGTTCGGAAAAAAAAGTAACCTAGCACCAAAAGTCAGTCTGTTTTCCCCGTTTTGTTTCAATATTATGTAAAGCGCCAAATCAATAACGTGCAGTGCCTTTTTTGGATAGGCCTATAAAATGACGGCATTAGGTCTATTTCCCTAAGGACAAATTTATCAACTAAATCCCTAGATATTTTATTTTTGTAAATACAAAGGCCAGTGGGGAGGTGGCCTAGCATATTTATTTTTATTTATTTATTTATTTTTTATTTATTTATTTATTTTGTTTTTTTTTGCCAGAACCGAAACACATAATAGGAATGTTCAAGGAAGCGGGGTTGGGTTCCACTATGGAGGAGGCAAAAGACAAACTGCTTCTTGAAAGAAACAATGTTATAAGAGTCGACAACAAAACATGAGAACGAATTCAAAATTCTGAGTGGAAGGAAATAAGTAATGAAACATGCAATGAAATATAGAAATAAAAATTTAATGTAAGTAGGGAGAGATCTGTTTCACTCACAATCTTTGGTGCTAGAGTAGTTTCGGCCTTCCATAAGCATTCCTTGGATGTAGGGATGATATTCTGAAAATATGTAATAAGAATCCCAATGAATATTTCAATCATATTACGGTGGGGCATTGGAAATTCACTTTCATCCGATTGGTGAATTAGTCTTTACAGGTTTAAGCTTTTTTGTACGAATAAAAAAAACTGATTTATCGTAATGGATAGGATAGTTCTAAAAGCTGGAAAAAAAACTGATAGTAAAGGACTGAAAATAAGTATGATAAAAGATTGAGGCACTATTCACGTACAAAGCAATGAACGCACACAAAAGCCAGAACAGAAAAGCAGTATTTCTCCTATTAATATTCAATCGCCCGCATTTAAAGAGTAATTATGCAATCAGACTTCAAATTGTCCATTACGAAACAAATGAAGAAGAATTTGTATTATTACAAAGCGGACTAATTTTCAGCCTGAAAATAAGGCTTTTTTAAAACTGCTTCAAACACCGAGTATAATGAATCTAGATTGGTTTGTCGAATTCAAAATTTCCAACATCATTTAATTTTCGTTGAAAACGGGTTACATATATATATATATATATATATATATATATATATATATATATATATATATATATATTATATACATATATATATATATATATATATATATATATATATATATTATATATATATATATATATATATATATATATATATATATATATAGAATACAGGTGGACAGGTAATCAGTCGATACATGAAGATCATAGGGCAGTGGAAACACGTTTCAAGACAACAAGCCTCATTTTCAAGGCTGCAAATAAAAGAATAAATGTTGTAGATTATAAAAACAAACAAATACCTATATAGAAAGGAGAAGAAGGGCGAATGGAATAAGGGCAGGTGAAAAGCAAAGAAGACGGTTACGACAGGTAGAGAGGGGTGGAAGAGTTTTGGGCATTCAACATTGGTACTGTCTGTTTGATAGTTAGCGATTCTAGAATAGATAGTGCTAGCTCGGAAGAAGCCCTTGTTATGATTTTAAATTAATTGTATTCAATGTTACTACCACATTTTTTGGCGTGCTCTCTTATGTTCGAAAATTCGGGATTACTCAATTTATTGGTCGTTCGATAACTAACGCCTCTGTGAGAGTCGGCGCGAAAGCTTTTGGTTAAAACTTTTATCATGCAGAAATGAAACAATGGCATAGTAGCTGTTTTTTTAACTTTAAATTAAATGCCTAGTCTTCTCTTTTATATAGAGGCTTCCATTTATCCTCGAACTGGCATGCCTTTAATAAGGAAATTCAATTTTTACACGAGTTTTTCACCAACTTTTTTCCATCTAACCTATTTTTGAAGTATGTGCGGAAAATTTTAAACAACCATTTCATGCCAAAGCACAAAATTCCAACCGTTCCCAAACTCCAAACCTATGCCAGTGTTCCATTTCTGCATGATAAAGTTTAAACCAAAAGCTTTCGTAGATTATTTCAAGATATTATGGAGCAGTCAAAATTAATCTCATTCCAAAGAATCCTCTGAAGATTGGATCTTTATTCAATACTAAAGACCGCTCCGGCGACCTTATGACGTCTGGGGTGATATACGAGTATATAAATACGATTGTCCTCGGTGTTCTCGAGGAACTTCCGTGGGCTGCACCCAAAGACTTCTCAAGGTACGTGCTGACTCTCACAGAGGCGTCAGCTATCGAACGGGCAATAAATTGAGTAATCCCAAATCTTCGAACATAAGTAACAGAGCATGCCAAAATATGTGGTAGTAATATTGAATACAATCAATTTCAAATCATAACAATGGCCTCTTAAGAGGTTAGTTGGCAGAGTTTTTATTAAGAAATAGGTGATAAGTCTAAGTAAAGGGAAAAATATGCAATGCCCTTTAGGGTCGGATGTTATATAACCGCTTGTTAGAAAGCATGCGATCTCACCAACTTCCCGTTACTATAGTTATCTTTCCTGTTTATACTCTTCATTGTTTTATGATAAAAATTATGAATTACCATTAACTTTGTTGAACGCATCTACAGTTGCCACTCTATTGAAACGAAGTTGGTACACAAAGGAGACTTTGTACAAAAAGTAGTCTACTGTCAAAATTAGGTGCTCGTGGATTAGTTGCACCTACTTACCTCTAAATGGTATGATATTCATTGTAACTGCCCCGGTTGTGTGGTTCAACTATTTTAATAATAATAATAAAAATGCCAAGAATGTAAATAATGTTACATTATCTTAAAATACTAGAATTCTACGAGTCCTCTGACATTCATAATGTTATAAACAATAATCAATCAAAATTTTACATAAATGGCTCCTTTATCGTATTATTCCGCTGTAACAGTCTGACTTTCCCCCGATCAATCAAACCCCCCCAACCCCCCACTGCGGATGAGTGTCTCAAGATAATTTTCCCGGGGGGAAACAGAACCCAGAATATTATTCCCCCCCCCCGGGGGTAAAATTCCCCCTTTTCCTATATTCCTTTCTCTAGGCTGAATTTTCCCCTCCTCTTTGTGTCTTAAAAAAATCTCACAACCAATAATTATGGAGCAGTTTGTGGCAGTCTTCTTTAAAAAAATCTCACAACCAGAATTTGTGGAGCAGTTTGTGGCAGTCTTCTTTAAAAAAATCTCACAACCAGAAATTGTGGAGCAGTTTGTGGCAGTCTTCTTTAAAAAAAAATCATCACAACCAATAGATTGGAGAGGTTTGTGGTAGTCTTCTTTTAAAAATCTCACAACCAGAAATTTGTGGAGCAGTTTGTGGTAGTTTTCTTTTAAAAAAATCTCACAACCAGTAATTGTGGAGCAGTTTGTGGCAGTCTTGCTGTTTTGAAGAAGGAAAAAAATCTCACAACCCAGAATTTTGTGGAGCAGTTTGTGGCAGTCTTCTTTAAAAAAATCTCACAACCAGAAATTTGTGGAGGCAGTTTTGTGGCAGTTTCTTTAAAAAAAAAATCTCACAACCAAGAAATGGAACATTTTTGTGGCAGTTCTTTTTATTTAAAAAAATCTCACAACCAGTAACTGTGAAGCAGTTTGTGGTAATCTTCTTTAAAAAAACATCTCACAACCAGAAATTGTGGAGCAGTTTGTGGTAGTTTTCTTTTAAAAAATCTCACAACCTGTAATTATGGCAAAGTTTTGTGGTAGCAGTAACTGTGCAAGCATTTTGTTGGTATCTTCTTTTAAAAAAACATCTCACCAATCCAGGCAGTTTGGTGTGAGCAGTTTGTGGCAGTCGTCTCTTTAAAAAATCTACAACCAGATTGTGGGAGGCCAGTTTGTGGCATCTTTCTTTAAAAAAATCTCACAACCAGAAATTGTGGAGCAGTTTGTGGTAGTTTTCTTTTAAAAAAATCTCACAACCAGAATTTGTGGAGCAGTTTGTGGTAGTTTTCTTTAAAAAAAATCTCACAACCAGAATTTGTGGAGCAGTTTGTGTAGTAGTTTCTTTTAAAAAAATCTAAACAAATCAAAAAAATCACAACCTGATTTTGGAACAGTTTGTGGGTTAGTTTTCTTTTTAAAAAAATCTTCACAACCAATAATTTGGAGCAGTTTTGTGGTATCTTTTCTTTAAAAAAAAAAAAATCTCACAACCAGAATTTGTGGAGCAGTTTGTGGTAGTTTTCTTATATCTCACCAACCCAGAAATTGGTGAAGGCAGTTTGTGGCAAAGGTCTTTTTCTTTTAAAAAAAATTCTCAACCAAACCATAGAAAAAATGTTTGTGGAGCAGTTTTTTGGCAGTCTTTCTTTAAAAAAAATCTCACAACCAGAATTGTGGAGCAGTTTTGGTAAGTTTTTTTCTTTAAAAAAATCTCAACAACCAGAATTTGGTGGAGCCAAGTTTGTTTTGGTAGTTTTCTTTAAAAGTCTCACAACCAGAATTTGTGGAGCAGTTTGGTGGTAGTTTTCCTTTAAAAAAATTTTTTAAATCAAACAACCCAGAATTTGTGGGAGGCAAGTTTGTTGGTAGTTTTCTTTAAAAAAAATCTCACAACTAGAATTTGTGGAGCAGTTTGTGGTAGTTTTCTTTTTAAAAAAATCTCACAACCAATAATTATGGAGCAGTTTGTGGTAGTTTTCTTTTAAAAAATCTCACAACCAATAATTATGGAGCAATTTGTGGTAGTTTTCTTTTTAAAAAATCTCACAACCTGTAATTGTGGAGCAGTTTGTGGTAGTTTTCTTTTGAAAAAAACCCACAACAGTAATCGTGGAGCAGTTAGAGGTAGTTTTCTTTCAAACATCTCACAACCAGTAATTGAGGGACAGTTAGTGGTTCGGCAGTTAGTCATTGTGGTAGCACTGTGGACGAAATTGCAGACTGCAGAGGGCAACCGCCAATTCCGCCAGTGAATTATGGAGGATACCAACCATAATGAACCATGGAATCATCTGATGTATGAGATATAAATACCCTGAAGGTGCAATGCAAATACGGACAAAAATACCGTGACATCAGGGGAAAAGAAGTCAACAATTTCTTGTGCAAAATGAAGAATAATATTAAAAAAGTCAGAAACTGAAAACATGCCGAAAAAAATATGTTGATTAAAAATAAAGAAAGGATAATTCAGTATCAGGAGGGCCCTCTGGAAGGGACAAAACGTTCAATAAAATATATCCAAAATATTACTGGAAAGGTATGAAACAGATGATGTACCGAAGTGTATCAGAAAGTGTGACAAATGTCAGAGAGATTCTAATAAACCACCGGTACAAGCCCCCCAACTGCATCCAGTTCCTGTTTCCAGTGGTGTTTGGTAACAGGTGGGGATGGACCTTATTGTCGGAATAGAAATCGGTATATTTGTGGTTTGACTGACTATTTTCGTAAATGCCATGTAAATCTGCTGCTGAAATTGCTGAAATAGCCAGTGTTCTGATTCGGGCTATCTGCATATATGAATGTTTTGAAACACCAATAACGTATCAACGTCGTGAATTTGCCAATCATCTGAATGCTCTAATTTGCGAGAAACTTAGCATAGATCACGGAATTGCATCTGCGTATCATCCACAGACAATTGGATTACAGGTATCAGCAGGATACATATGAATGTATCTCAATATTCATCTGTGAATCACATTAATGAAACAGAAAATTCGGGGTTGTATTTACCTAAAATCTATTTGCAATCCTTTTACATTGAAGTTCCTGGTAATTTTTATTTTCTAGTTGTCCAGCCCCTGTGAGTACCCATTTACTATATATATGTATGTCTAAGTATGTATGATGTATAGTATGTATGTATGTATGGGATTGTATGTATGTATATATAGGATATTATATACCATATATATATATAGATATATATATCATATATATATATATATAATATATACATATACATATATACATATACATATATTATACGTATATATATGATATATATATATATCATATAGATATATATATATATATATATATATTGTTGGAGGAAGCTTGTCTCAACAAGAGTGATTAGACCCTCCTGGAGTGTTTTTACTGGCTAAAGAACATGAACAAAGTGGAATGGAAACAGGAAGATGGAATTAATACCAACAGCAATAGTTTAACAGTATTATATTTAATTACAATATTAAAAAAAACATATTTGTATTTCAAATAAATCCAAAAAATACATTAAAGTTAAAATGCAACCTCCTTAGTATAACAGTACAGCCAAACAAATCAACTTTATATTCCTTATCTATGATTAGTACAGTAGTAACCACAGTATCTTTACTTAACAATTACAATCATGGGTGACTAATGTGCACTCGAGCCATTTAAATATGTAACAGCCAGAAAACGTAAATACGTACTCCCTTAATAATGAACGAATAGTTCAGCACTCCTCCAAAGCCTGCATACAAATATTGCATGCCTAATTTAACCTTGTGAGTTTAGGCCTATTCCCAGAATCAATATTCAATCCAGCTAGCTTTAGGGTACATGTCACTCTCTAAATTAACTACTGGAATACCCAACATGGCTAACAGAGTTAAAATATTTTCTACAAAAAAATATGGGTACCAAGCATGACTAGCATGAGAGTAATACACTGCACATATGGATAGCCCTATCCTGGCTAGTTAAGGAAATCACAGACTAGAGAATTACTGATAGCCCTATCCTGGCTAGTTAAGGATAACACAGACCAGGGACTTACTGATAGCCCTATCCAGCCTAGCTATGGAGACAGACTAGGGACTTACTGATAACCCTAACCTGACTAGCTATGGAGAACAGAGACTAGAGATTTACTGGTAGCCCTATCCTGGCTAGCTATGGAGAACAGAGACTAGGGATTTACTGGTAGCCCTATCCTGGCTAGCTATGCAGAACAGAGACTAGGGATTTACGGTTAGCTCTATCCTCGCTAGCTATGGAGAACAGAGACTAGGGATTTACAGGTAGGTGCAAGCAACCCTATAGGTAATTGTAGGAAAACTCATAACCCTACCACTAATTTTCTTCACACAAATTTAAGTTAATAACAGGCAAGTGATACAACAACCTTGCTTAGGCTATAAAGTGAGGTCTAAGTTTAAACCAAGACATAGCACAGCTCCAACCTGGCTGCCTTACTACTCACGAATAGTCTATTTACACAGAAACCACTATTAAACTTTGCCTGATTAACATCACTACTGGCCTATTTCTATTGAAATCGCCTTTTATTCTTACCTCAAATATATAACTCACGTAAATACACGTAACACCAGCTCACACAGAGGTATGTAACCCTAATCTCTTGCACCTTTTCCTCCCTTCCTAACACCTCTAGTGTCCGTCTCTGTCTCCCCGTCACGAACACTTTCTTCTTCTTATATAGGGGTTGAGACTTTCTGGAATGGTCTGGTTCAGCAGATCCCTCCCACTGCAAAACAGTCCTTCGGTACTTCTGTATAAAACAGGCATATTCCTGTTCTTGGCCATTTCCCAAACCTTCTCGAATAGCGGAAATGAAACAAAACAAATTTGCAATTAGACATAATAAAAACTTGTGTTTTTTTTCTTCATTACAATCCACATAAAGGAAACACTTATTCTAATGTTACTTAAAATGTAACATATATATATATTATATAAATATATATATATATATATATATATATATATATATATATATATATATATATATATATATATCATATTCATAAAACAGAAAATTTAGGGTTGTGCTATTTCAACGATTTGTGTTTGCTGCACAGGAAAACACTGTACAGGAACGTTTCAACCAGACACTGGAACGTGCTATTGCAAAGTGCGCAAATGAAAACCCCGATGATTAGGACATAAATCACTTTGATTGGAATCCTGTTTGCCGACCGTACCGCGCGTCATGACATCACGAAACTCGCCCCATTCTAACCGTTGATACGGACTTCAATGCTGCAAATAATGTAAGTGCCATTGACAACACTACAACCCAGGACACAATAAGAGGCCCTAGAAAAGAAATAGCTGACAGGCTGCATTTGGCCCAGAACTCGGTACAGACTAACATAGGAAAGGCTCAGAAAAGACAAAAGCAATATTATGATGCAAGACATACATTTCACACTAATGAAATAATAGTAGGACAACTTGTTTTAATGAAGAAAAATAAAAATGTTCACCGAATGGGTTGAAAACTTGAGGACAAATGGTTGTGTCCGTATGAGATTGTTGGCTGTTTGGATAAAGTTGAAAAACTTCCAGTCAGGAAAGACACTTTAAAACGCTTATCAAAATGATGCACGCGAAGTGGTGTCAGAGGTAGCTGTAATTTTGTCTGAGAAGGAAAAGAATTGTTTAAGTTGTCTTACAGACCAAGATGTAACAGAAACAACAATGATGTGTAGTTATCAGAAAATGCCGGAAGATGTGGTTGAATGCAGACCAACAACGATGGCTAGAAAAATGTTATCCTTCAAATATGTCTTACAAGATTTGAAAGGTTACTATGATGAAGATGCATGGGTAAAAAGAAAGACTTGTATTTAGATATAGTATTGTACAAGAAAAACTTGTATTTAGCTACAGTTATTAACTCTTGTATTTACATATTAGTTATTAACTTATATATATATATATTAGAATTTAGATATATTATTAATATTATATATATATATATATATAATATTATAATATATTAAATATATAATAATATATATATATATAATATATATATATATTATATATAATATATATATAGAGAGAGAGAGAGAGAGAGAGAGAGAGAGAGAGAGAGAGAGAGAGATGAATCAGACGATGCAGTGCTCCGGTATAAAAGAGAGCACTGAATCAGCTGATGCAATGCCGCTGATTGATTGAATAGAGCAACCCAAACTGAGAGAGAGAGAGAGAGAGAGAGAGAGAGAGAGAGAGAGAGAGAGAGAGAGAGAGAGAGATGAATCGGCATATGCAATGCTCCAGTGTACTTTGAAATGTGGAGTAAGGCAGCAGATTAAGGAATTGTATAAAAGTTTGAAAATATGCTACTGTTTATTTATCCATATTCCGACCTGAAAAAACATCGTTATCACGAATTAACGGAAATTGTGTACTTTATTTTTGCTACCACCCTTCACTGTAAGTACTATTTAGTAAATATAGATGAGAGATGCAAAACAAGTGGGAACAAAATTATTTATGGGTTGATTGTGGGGTTTCGTAGCCTAATTATAATATGTGATACATAATAATTGCGGACTATGAATAGAAGTAAGACCGGTTGATTAATTGATTTATGGCTGCTAAAACTGGCGCAACAACATGTAGGTTATTGACGCCGAAGTCAGACAGGTAAAACATGTTTTATTACTTTGAAAAACAAGACAAAAAAAAATCTTGTAATTTAGGAACGAACTAAAAATTCCGGGTGTTACAGGTGTCACAGCCCAGAGTTCCTTAGTGATTTCCCATGAAGGAATTACGGACCAATCTACATATCCTCCCTATAGTCTAGAATTCCCTTCTCTGTATATTATCACAATTAAAATAAGAAGAGGGGTAATTCAAGATACTTTATTGATTTAAAATCGTGTCTATGCTATAGCTACACTGTAAATTTCTGAATATTTTATATTTAAAAATAGAAGTTAATAACTATATCTAAATACAAGAAGTTAATAACTGTAGCTAAATACAAGTTTTTCATGTACAATACAAATGCACTAATCAATATACAAGAAGTTCATAACTATATCTAAATCAAGTTCTTTCCTTGACTTGTAAAATAATACAGATTTACTGTAACTTTCTAGAATGCAGATTTTAATTCTTATTAGTAGTACTCAATAAATCTAGAAAGTCTTTTACACGCTTCCTTGAAGTATTGATTTTATTCATGTAATAACATAAAAAAAATTGATTTCAGTAAAAATTATTATTATTTTCAGAAAATATAGTAAAATATTGTTACAAGACTTGAACGTACTCTTCTTGTTGACATATGGGGTGTGTGTATATATATATATATATACATATATATATATATATATAGTATATATATATATATACTTTATATATATATATAACATATATGTATATAATATATAAAATATATATATATATATATATATATATATATATATATATATACCCCATATGTTACAGCGCCAGAAGAGTACGTTCCAGTCTTGTAACAATATTTTACTATATTTTCTGAAAATAATAATAATAATATTTACCGAAATCAAATTGTTTTATGTTATTACATGAATGAAATCAATACTTCATGGAAGCGTGTAAAAGACTTTCTAGATTTATAGAGTACTACTAATAAGAATTAAAATCTGCATTCTAGAAAGTTACAGTAAATCTGTATTATTTTACCCTCATGGGCTATTTAAAATCTGGGAAAAACCATATTCGAGTTAGTGCACAGTGTACTTTTTTTTAGAGATGGCGGATATCTACGAATTACATCATCCATGTGAAGGTTTTTACTGAAAAGGATATATTAACGATTCACACCATCATCTACGTGAAGGTTTTATCGATAATAATGAGACGTTTTATCAATAACAGTAACAAATAACAGCCACAATAAAAAAGGTTGAATTTGATGCGTCAGCAACCGCCCACCCAACCCCGATGCCCCGCCCCACGGTAAAAGATGAGGTTTTCAAATAATTCCTTGATTATTACAGAATAAGAAAGGTAAGGTAGTACGAATCAGGGTACAAAAAACAAAACCGCTCCGGACTTCCAGCCTCCGGATTGCTATTTACACCAAAGCAGCAGCGCATACTTTGTTTGGTGTTTGTAGGTTGCATGGAACCAGTGGTTATACAGCAACGGGACCAACGGCTTTACGTGACTTCCGAACCACGTCGAGAGTGAACTTCTATCACCAGAAATACACATCTCTAACCTCACAGTGGAACGCCCGAGAATCGAACTCTCGGCCACCGAGGTGGCAGGCCAGGACCATACCGATCACGCCACTGAGTAGCTCATAATCTTCTTTGTTCATTTTCGGAACTAAAATTTGCCTCGACAGTCAGCCACACAAAAAAATGTTTTAATCATAAATGTCTGTAACAAACAGATAAATACGTATATTATGGATACACATTTTTAAAAAATACAGACCTTTACCCTTAGAAACAAACAGCATACAGGAAAAGTAACCTAACAAAATTCCTGACTGAAAGAAATAGGTGGAAAAAAAGCGTGACCTTACACTAGTAACGCCAAAGACTGAGTGCTTTTGTATGTTTGTAATTCCCCATTCACCTGGTCTCTCATTGAAGATACCAGGAGCAGTAATTCACTGCAACAGAAGTCTTTCCTCCAAAGAGTTTCCTTTTCCTTTTCCTCCTCTGTGAAAGGCTAGAGGTGGATTTGACGTGTAAAAGCCACCTTACTGTTGAAATAGGGCAGGAAGTCCTTCGGGAAGAATTCATCTTGGCAGTGACAGAAAGAGAGAGACTAAAAACAGAGCAGTCAGGGTTACAGTAGATGACCTCAAGAACTTTTCGTGACATTACTGTTGATTAGTCTTCTTAGATGATAAAGGGGATTCGATATTACATGTATTAAAAATAAAAGTAATATCTTTATTAGCACTGCTGATTAAGAGTTTCTTACATTAACAAAGGAATTTGTGATCATGTTCTCAACTATTGGTAATTGGTGAACATTGATCCTTAGACAAAAAAAAAAGAAAAAAAAAAGAAAACCCTGTGTATGATCTCATGAGATTCCAGCATAAAATTTTCTCATAACATCTATGACACTCCAAAAACAGGCATTTTATGTTTCCTTACTGTATATATAATTGAATCACGAAAATATGGAAGTGATGAATATGTAAATCAAGTTTTCATATTGGGTAAAGGATAATTCCTGTTGCACACCTGCATCGTGAGTGACCTTGTGTGCTCATACCCTTAGTCCGAAGCTGGAGTGCTTGGGGTCTGTTGTTGGAGGCTTGGACTTGGTGCCTCACCAGATATCTATAGTCTTTAATAGTTAGATGAAAGGTCGTCAGCATTTGCTCTCAGGAATGGCCCGTAATGCGAGCATATAGATACGCTCTGTATTCTCCTGTCCCTACCTTTACACTGCTCCCCTGGAGTCGTCAATAGGCCCTCTAGTTTCGAAGATGAGTAAGCCCACTTTTGCAACCCTTTGTCTTTTGTAAGACCAACTATTATATTACACCACATCGACTACATTAGATAGCCTTAGTGTTTGTCTGACTTTGTGAACTCGACATATTGAGTTATTTTATTTTGGATACTATTTTTCGAGTATGTATTTGGTACAAGGTATCTGTTAAAGATTGTGAATATAGGTCAAGATATAGGTTGAGGTTTTCTTCCCCCCTACCCCATCTCCTACTATCATATGCCAGGGAAAGAGTGCTTTTCTTACATCCACTGTTTACTTTCTCTCACTCCTTAGCGTTCTAGTTAGGTAGGCGATTGAGAAATGACTTTTGTTATACAAGCTATTTTGTAATAAATCATTATTAATCTTTACTTTATGGCTTTGTGTATCCTCTCTGAGTTTGTTCATTTGAGTGTTGGTCTGTTAGGGATCATACTCGTTTTGTGGCACTGATCTGAAATATTATGTCCAAAAGAACCTTAATAACCATCTTGAAGTTCATAACAATATATACAATGGTCTGTAGTTCATATATATATTATTATATATATATATATATATAATATATATATATATATATATATATATATTATATAAATATATATATATATATATAGATAGATAGATAGATAGATAGATATAGATAGTAGATAGATAGATATATGCATATTTATGTATATAGTCTTTGCACAAATGTGCATATTTCTTGGGTTTTAAAAATTATTCAAGAATTAAGGAATTCTCTGCCATTTGGGCGTCTTTCATCAACTACGTTTGAAGTTAACACACACAGAGATATATCTTCAAGCCTGGTTTGCACAAAACGATGACTAGTTATGGTTGGAAATAAATAATAAGCTTCATCACTATAAAATAAAAAATGTCAGCTCTACCCTACCCTCTTTATCGTAATTCATTTTCCTTCATTGACAGACGTTAGTTTTCTTTCGTTTGCTATAGTCTACCATAAACTATTTCACTGTCCGGGTCATCAAATGCACAACAGATTTTTTTTTTTTTTTTTTTTTTTTACGCAGAGCGCTCATCCGCCAGTCCTTGCTCAGAATTCGAACCTGGGTTCTCCCCCTCGTTAGGCAGGAATGCGATATACCAATGACAACACGAATTCATACACGGTAGTCATTCACTGGTACAACAGGTTGATCGTGTTGTTGAAAAGAGCTGACCTTTCCTTTAGCAACAAAACTGAACGAAAAAGGAACTAAGGAAAATATAAGAGCTGTAATAATTGAAGTAAAATAGTAACAAAGAGGAGAAAAAATATTTAAAAGCACATGCAATCTTGTTATGTATCGACAGAAAACTAAATTCTGTAAATCGGCCTGAATCACATATACACTTTACAAATACATAAAGCCCTACTTACATCAATTTGTAAGCTAATTTACCTGTATTGGAACCAATTTTCCTGATAATTCCAAAACAAACAGAAAATGCTAAAAGATAACATTTTGCTAAAACTAACGATTCAAAACTGAGTTCCAAAAGGCTTTTAATTACAGTCATCAAGAGCCTAAACTCTGAAAAAGAGACGATTGCTTTAAAATCAACCTCAAAGACTCAATTCACGACAAAAGTTGAAAAATCCCGTTTTTCGTTTTTACTCAATAAACACTAACATGACGACGAGACCACTTTTCTCGTAATCACTACCATCAAGTCGGCAATCAACTCGAGCGAAAAGAACGAATGGCGTTCATACACTGCAATTTGTATCGAAGGATTCAATCTAAAACAATACGCGCCTTGATGACAAACAATCTGGGTGAAGGGTTTTGCGCGGACCAGGGAATCGGTTTTTATTTGGTGTTTCAACCACCAGCCAGACTATCATGTTCTTTTTCTTCCTTAACTCCTAACTTTTTTATTTTGCATTCTTAAACTGAGGATTAGATTGCCCGTCCTTTCAGCCTCTTCATAAAAATATACATTGCTATTTTCTTTGATTTGGTTAGCGCAGTGATATTGTTTACCTTCATTACAAGTACAATACAATATGGCCAAAACATGCATCAACCAATACAAATGGTTCTAACCTTCAACGAAGCTATTTACTGTATCGTCGATAAAAAAAAAATCTTAATCACTTCATGAACTTTCGTCACTTTTCCTGCTGTTTCAAGTTCAACCGGATAATAGCTAGTAGAGCTTACTGGAATTAGGATAGATTCAATGCATTGGTTCCAAACGTTAAATCTAAAACTGAATAGGAAACTGAAGAAAAGTGCCAAATATGGATATTCAGATTATAAGAGGTAGTACGGTATTTACAGAAATATTACAACTAATCCCTCATTTAGGATAACTGAATGATGATTATGGTTATCTGCAATCTTTTTCACACGGGAATTATGATAGACTTTTCATCAACATCTGACCCAATTATTCCACCCAACAATAATTATCAAGAAATTCGTCAATTACAGCAATTAAGTTTCATCAGTGATTCAGCAATTAAAATCTGAATGTAGCACGGGTTATTATGAGTTTTTTTTTTTTTTTAAGTAAATGAATTTTCCCTTCTGTGGTGGGATTAGGTTCATCGCATGTTAGTTGAAATGGCATTACGGGTTAAGAGGATACATAGCTCCAACTTATGCCTAAGGGAATCTACTGGGCACACTCAATGAAATCTTCCCTGTGTGTATACTGGAGGACATGAAATCGAGAAAGTGACTTTGTAAATCGATGACTCCTGAGTCGTGAGAATCTTCGATTCTTTGTTTATTTTTTGTAAACAATCAATTTCCTCTTATATTCGTGTTTTTCTCTACTTAAAAGCCGAAATCAACCCATCATCCAGCCTTGGAATATTGATAATTACAAAGAATAATTTGTTATCATCAGATTATCCAAAATAGAAACAAAGAATGGCAATTGACATCCATACAGAAATAAGACTATATATTTCAAAAATCCCAATTGAAATGAGTGGAAGGACAAAGGCCAAAACAGGAACCCAGACTCTTCAGGCCTCTGCCACCGAGATACACAATTTAGCCCGAAAAGAGGCCCACTTAATAAAGCAGAGCCCTTGGGCTTCTCTGGGAAGTACGAAGGGGGTCTACGGCAACACCAGGGACCAAAGATTCCCACTAGAATCCTCAGGGAATTGTCTCTCCTAATAGATTTCATTAAACCTTGGGAATAACAAACGATATTTGTGGCTGAATATCCATGAATATAAATACGTCGCTTTTGTAAAAGATTATATATATATCTATATATATATATATATATATATATATATATATATATATATATATGTAAACAAATTAAGCTACAAATGTCCTTTAATATCTATTTCGCTCTACCTAGGAATTAATATATTTTCATATATGTTAACCGAACGGGAATATTTTTAGTTGATAAGAAATTCGTCGGCTCATGAGCTTGAACAACGGAACCAAGAATTCCGATGAATTTCTTATCAACTAAAATAATTCCACTTCGATTGTCATACATGAAAATATATTAATTCCGAGGTAGAGAGAATTAGATATTAAAGGACATTTGTAGCTTAATGCTTGTATATGAATCATGGTGATGTGATAAAATTCATACATATATATATATATATATATATATATATATATATATATATATATATATATATATATATATGTATATATATATATATATATATATATATATATATATATATATATATATATATACACATATATATATATATATATATATATGTGTGTGGTGTGTGTGTGTGTGTGTGTGTGTGTGTTTTTGTATGTATTGTATATATCTATAAGACATATATAATATATACTATATATATATATATATATATATCTATATATCTGGTACTATATCATATATATATCTATATATATATCATATATATATATCATATATATGTATATATATGTATATATATATATATATATATATATATAGTATGTCTATAATAATGTATATATATATATATGGGATATATATAGTATATATATATCTATATTATATATATATATATTATATATATATATATATATATATATAATAATATATATGAATTTGTATGTATATAAACACTATTTCATTGACTCACTCAGTCCACATACATGTATAAATTAACACAACACTGCCACTGACCACGTAATGACTCCCAGGGCCATTTATTAAAAAGTCAAGCCAGGCCGTAAATATCCATGGCAGGTGGGGATGCCCACGGGGGCTGGTGGCTTATTCACGCACATCAATTTGGTCTTTTGTCTTGGAATATTGGTATGGCCATATTGCCTCGTCACAATTCCTAAAGTTTTATCTGCCAACCCTCCGCCACTTACGCTACTCGGGAAGTTTTCCCTCCAACAAATGGACAAGTTTTACTGAAAACGGAGTTTTCTCTCCCCCAAACTTTTCACTGCTGCGGCGTTTTTATTGTTTAAGGTAAAACCGAAGGCAGTGATGGGATAACAGAGGGAAATAAATTCTACATGGGGGATTTGCGTCATAAATTCCCATTAGAATTCTTTAACATCTGTGAATTTTCCCATATTCAATGCCGTCTGTGAGATATAACGAACAGAATAATGAATTATTTACAAGATTAAAATAAAGCTGAAGATATATGTAATAATGCAGAGAACAAATATTACTAAATCACATTGTATACAGTAGTTAAACATACTTTGATAAGAACTGAAGAAGGGAGGTTGGAGATGGTTGGAGATTTATGGAAGATATGGCGCACAAAAGACATGAATTTCACATAGTCCGTTCGTGCCACAAGGCGCTGGGTCTAATATGATGACTTAATCCGTTTCCGATGGAAGGGGACGACTCAAAAAAACTCAAAAGTAACGGGCACATTCAACCGTACTTCCAAACTATGAATAACCCCCCTGTAATATATATATATATATATATATATATATATATATATATATATATATATATATATATATATATATATATATATATATATATATATATATATATATATATATATATATATATATATATATATATCAGTGCGAGGGTGGACCAGGGAAACCAATTAATTCCAACATCTTTCTTTCTTTCCGACGTTTCGTAGTAATTTCTGTATATATATATATATATATATATATATTATATATATATATCATATATATATATAATATATATATATATATATATACATATATATATATATATATATATATATATATATAATATATATATATATACTATATATATATATATATATATATATATATATATATATATATATATATATATATATATATATATATATAGTTTGTGTGCACGCGTTTGTGAAATATAGTTTATAAAACTATATAACATTTATTGAGTCACTCATTATGCTTCATTAAAGAACTGCCTGAATAATGGGTACTATTAAAAAATAAAAACTTAGTTCTGCCCATTCAGACGAATATATGATTATGAATAAGACTAAAAAGCGTCTGACTGAACGGTTAACAAAACCCAATCTCGAACAAACGAAAAATGGCTTATGATTTTGTGAAACAATCACGAGCTGTCCTCTTTCCGACACTTCTGGCTGTTGAACTTTCTTAATATGCGTTGATGCTCAAGGTAAGTGAAGCCATTTTCAACCTTGTTTTGGTGATAAGCAAGGAAAATAGTTTTCAGCAAGAAACTGTGCCTTGAATATACAGAGCACCGCATAAGCCTTAATTACATGAACCTCTCTCGAACAAACAGAATTCAACACCAAGCGTGTACTGACGCCATTTCAAAGAGCATTTGAAAGGGAAGTGCTGTTTGGCCGCAGCAGGAAAGAGACCTCCAGCACAAAGTACCGTTCCTGGAAAACTGCATCAACGCCGGGCGCCATCTTTCCGCTCCATCGTGCGAGAGGGGTCTCTAATGGAACTCTTCTGTGAGGACTATTCCCTAGAACCATATTACCTTTCTGTGTTCTCGGTGGATAACAGGATTCCCTCCTCTGTTTTTGATCAAAGGGTTAAAGGTCTTCGAATAGTTCCAGTAAATAACAAACACTATAATGAGAGGCAAACAGAAGGCTGCAGTCAAGGAAGGAAATCTCTACCTGATAAAAACTCTCTTATATTCCATGTAAACACTGTATATGCCTTCACTTACATCAGAAGATGCTATTTTGCCTCTTAATTTGCTTGCAGCAAATAGTGCATCTTGACTATTTGCTGCAAGCAAGACACTAAGATTTTTATTCAGTAAGCCACCAAGTTCTTCAGACTAGTAACGATTCAGCTATTCATAACTGAAAAGGGACTTTTCTCAGTTCGGTAAAACTCCTTTAATTCGGAAACGTATCTTACGCTTCATCACAATTATAAGAGGTTTTATTGTAAATCACTAAACTACCCACACCATCAGGTGAGGGACTGCTCGAATAACCAACAAAATATAAATATAAAACATAAATAAAGCTCCTGGTTTATTTCTTTAACATTAGAAGCAAATGAGTATGAAGTGATATGGCAACAGGAACTTGAATTTTCATCAATATTCGGCAGTACTCAGTGAAATTTCTAGGAATACCACCATGCAATTTCTCTAATGATATATATATATATATATATAATATATATATATATATATATATATATATATGTATATATATATATATATATAATATATATATATAATATATATATATATATATATATATATATATATATATAGTCATGACTGCTCAAATGAATACTTTGCTCATACATGTATTTTTTGTCTCGATCACCCAAAACACTTTAGTTGGATTCTTGCTTCGTTTAGTTTAAAGATAAATTCATAAGATAACGAGCCACTGCCTATTTTCATCTCGCCAAAAAATGTAGCAAATTATGTACACTAAGTAAAATTTTTGTATCAAGATGAAAGGTACAACGAAATGTCAATAGTGCCTATCTCGCATAACAAAATCATGCAACTGTGGTCGATATCAATTTTCTCATAACATATACATTTGGAAGTTCCTCGTTGGACGAGGGTTTTAAGTGCTCGCCTACTGATTCGGTAATCACAAGTTAGATTCCCCGCTCTGCCAACATGGAACCAGAGGAATTCGTTTCTGCTGATAAGAAATTAATTTCTCGATATAATGTGGTTCGGATCTTGTTGCTAGGTAACCGGTTGGTTGCTAGCCACGTAAAAATATCTAATCCTTCGGGCCAGCCCTAGGAGAACTCTTAATCAGCCCAGTGGGCGGGTTAAAGTAAGATATACTTAACTTTATACATTTGGAGGTCAAAAGGTTCCACAACCGCACCACGCAAAGTATTCCACATTCTAGGCGTAGCCAAAATAAAACTCCTAAAAAAATGAGTATTTGACACTAAAAAATAAGACTGTTTACAGCAGCAGCCCGCCTAGTCTTTGCAATTAAAAATACCTATGTCATGTAAAGAAGAGTGCACAGGATGTTTACACTTATAGTACATTTTATGCAACAAACTTAATGAACTCAGTTTACGTCTATGACACAAGCAGACATTAACAGTTGGTAAAATAAACTTGAGTGATGACACAACTCTATCCAAGAGTTTGAGACGAGAGACAGCACCCGAAAACCAAACTGAAGAACAATACTCCAAACAAGGAAGAGAGGAGTAACCACACTGAAGATGCAAGCTTCATCACGGAACATTCATTCGATAACAGTTCCGCAAGATAACGACTTTTTTGAGAAACAGCGGAAGCAATAGTACACATACGCCTCTAAAAAGTCAATTGCTCATCGAAAGTTACGCCTAAAATCTTAATAAGAGTCATTGAGATTTAAAAGCGTACAATTTAAATGTAAATCAGGATGCAAAGGCAAAAGTGTTCTGGTTCGACTCATACATTGAATTTTTGAAGGGTTGAGCTTCACCGCCCAAAGCCTTCTCCACTCATGAATATGGTTTGATCAATCACAATTTGACATCATAATCATTTTGTTGTGATATTTCGTGGATTATAGTTTTTACCACAGCCTATGAATAAATTTACATAAATTCTAGAAAATAAATTGAACATTGCACACGAGACAACATACAAACAAATGGACCGGAAAAATCATTTCAAAATTACAAACCCTAAATCTACGAAGTAATTCCGACTGTAAATCAAATGGCTCCCCATTGCTTTGTCAACTGAGTTCGAGTCTCCATTAAAATCTATGTAAAGCCGAATAAAATTCCCCGTGAGGACTATCATTTGTTCTGCCACGCTGCAGTGATGTCGATTCATTATTATTTATTGGCGCTTTCCGCACAAGCGCTCCGCAACAAATAGAAGTAGGATATACAGCAGGTGATACGGCACAGAATCAGTGTGACAGCTAATTGCAGCGGTAATTATTACTGCCCTCATATTCAGTAGGTCTGACCCGACCAAGTAGGTTCCTAACATTATTATTATTATCATTATTATATATAATTATATATAATATAGAGGTATATATATATCTATATATTATATCTATATTCCTAATTCTATATATATAGAGATGTAGATATAGATATAAGATATAGATATATATATAGATATATGTATAATATATTATTCTATATATATATATATATAGATATATATATAATTATATTATATATATATAGATATAGATATAGATATAGATATAGATATAGATATAGATATAGATTATATAATAGAATATATATATATATATATATATTATATATATAAGATATTATATAGATATTATTATCTGAATATATATATATCTTATTATATCTATATATCTATATATATTATATATATATATATATCTAATATATAATATATATATATATATATATATATATATATAGATAATATATATAATATATATCTCTCTATCTATCTATATATATATGTATGTATATATATATATATATATATAGATATATTATATATATATAGTATATATGTATGTATATATATATATATATCTATATATATATATATATATATATATATATATATATTTAGTTTTCTTTTGAATGTTTTCCCTCTCAGCGTTCAGCATTACCAAGTGACAGTGAGAGGAATGAAGATTTTTCATCGGAAGAGACATTTTAATTGTAACCCTCTGTTACACAGCGCCGTTAAATCTTAGTCTAACTTCAGATGTTGTTAAACCCAGTATGGGTATCTTATCATAAGGTTATGTTAACCTAGATTTAATCTTAAAGGTTCAAAAATCTATTGTAATTATCCTCCCTGTAAGATCCTGTTTAATCTTAAGATGCTCTAAAAAAGCTTATATCTCATAGTGATTTGCATTTGGGACTATTGCTTTGTGAATTAACTTAATTACAGTGCTATGGAGCCAGTGATTAAGCTCCTGTATAAAGTTTCTCCTGATTTGTGAAATTCATATCCCATTAAGACAAACCTCGATTTTCCCTTAATATCCATTGAAATGCCACTTACAGTAACTTTAACTCTTTTTACATGTGTGGCCATTAATCAAATGTACTTAAAACTAGAGTAAAATTTAGAAGTCCCGCTGCAAATCAACTTGCAAGCCACACTCGTAAATTATATATATACTATATATATAATATATATATATATATATATATATATATATATATATATATATATGTATATATATATATATATATATATATATATATATATATATATATATTTATGGTGTCAAGTTGTTTAATTAGCTAACTGGTTGATATTCTTGATTCTAATTTCCTTATTCCATACATATAGAAATATGTATCAAGGAAGTTGCAGTACATTCCGAAATACACGAATAATAAATAAAAAAACTCGAAAGTGGCCTCATTTCTCTGTTTAGCGATGAAGTACTTTCGAATTAATGGTAAATCGTTATACAAAATAACCTCCAAATATCCCAATATATAATTTACTAACCCCTCATAGAAACCCGAAGAAACGCATGATTTTGAAAAATAGAAGTAAAAAAGACTACAAAAAAATATTTCGGAAACTCATTTTGCCTACAATGATAAACGTTCAAATAAAAAATAACAAAGAAACACAAAAAAACATCACTAAGAACATCTCTGGAAGGAGTCTTCATTCTGCTGCCCATTCCAGAGATTCAGACAATTTCTTTAAAGACAGAAAAGACATCCATTCCGTTTCCATTAGAGGACGGTAATATAATATCTTCTTATTTGTGTCTGAAGGTAAGAAAAATTCTCTCTCTCTCTCTCTCTCTCTCTCTCTCTCTCTCTCTCTCTCTCTCTCTCTCCTCTTCTCTCTCCGTCTCTCTCTCTCCTTCTTCCTCTCTCTCGTCTTCTCTTCTCTCTCTCAAATCTATATACAATCATTCATTATCGCTCATTTTATGTTGTTTTATTTATTGGGTTAAGTATGATCGACCATCATCATCATTACCTCTCGTTTCCTTACAGCTGGCTAGCTACATATATCTGGTTAATTCTAAGCGGCATTATTCCCACTAAAAAGTCTGAAACAAAACATATCTGAGTCTTTAAAGCTAAGTGTCCTCGTATCGTGGCGACGTGAATACTAATCACAATGAGACTAAAGAGGAGCTGATGACGAAGAACCCAGTAATTTGACGTCAGTGGTGTGTTTATCGTCAAAATCTCCGTTCCCAAAGTCGGAATATCGAGTGGTTTAGTTTAGTGTTATTCTTTCTCACACTGCTAGCAATAACAACTGTTTATAGGGTGGGCACCAAACTACCAATATTCAGTTTGATGAAAAGACGAATATAATTAATACTATTTTTTTTATCAAAATGGAATTATATTATTATTATTATTATTATTATTATTATTATTATTATTATTATTATTATTATTATTATTATTATTATTATTATTATTATTATAGTTTAACCAGGTGATATTAAATTAATGAAAATTAAATAAAAAACAGCACAGCTGCATACGCTCTCATACTGGAACACACACACACTGAATACATTTACCATGTTTCCATACATACACACAAAAAAGGTATATTAAAATTCTAAATAAGTTAAGCAACATTTTAAAATTTTATAGGAAGGCCTCCAAGACACTAAGAAAGGAGAAACTTCACGACACCTCCACGAAGTTCTTAGGGCACAGTTAACTTTAGTTTATAGCTCACTTACTTTATGAATCTACCCAGCTTAATGAGCACTACCCTACCATACGGGTCTTTGCTTACCAACAATCCCTAGTGTATATTCATTATCAGTAAATCTTGAAATGGCCGCGGAGGCCTAGTCCAGTTCCCCAAATACAAGAGCAACGCTGACACCATGAAACCACAAAGATAGTGGAAAACTTGAAGGAGTTAAGGGTCTATCCTAGTCAAGAATAACGGAGAGTAAAGCAAAACTTTTAACCGATCAGAATCAGACTTTTAAGCTGCAGTGCTGCACCGACACAAAAGAGAAGCTGTATTGAGCGTCGAAAACTTTACACCAAACATTACAGAACTGCCTTTGAAAAGTCATGAACATAACAACTATCTTTAAAGGTAAAACGCCAAAGGGCAAACAATAGCATGATCAGGCTTTAAAACATGAACATTTGAAGTCCGTGGTCTACAGGCTGGTTCTATACGAATATATATAAAAAAATTTATTTCAGTAATAATAATCTTGATAGCAACAATAACAACAATAATTATAATACTCCTATAGCGAGGAAAACTAACAGTTGGAAAGACCGTTAGCCAAATGTGAATACATTAAACTAACGAACTTTATGCTGTATTTGTAAGGCATTAATATACCTCTATCATCATACTTTCATAGGTTCTTATTTATTGTCAATTAAATAAAGTTAGGCAATTTTATCTAATAGTATGAGAGTGAAATTATTTTCTTTCTAATCTTTATCCACTTACCAGATTAAATTATATATCCACTGTTGTTTTTAATTAGATGTACATCTTTGTACATAATGTTATGGTCAATCTGTCCTATGAAGGCTTACAGAATACTAATCACGAATAACAAAAATAAATCAACAACGCCACAGTCACGTAGGTATTCTAAAGAAAACAAGGCTGGGACCTAAAGGACGCTAGAAATATTTTCTCGTATTCTCTACAGACCATTGCAGGGTCTGGCAGGCACCCCTCCACAGAGAGAAAAAACATACCTACCATTTCAAGAAATTTACAAGACGTTTTAATCACAGAATCTTAACCAAACGAGCAAAGTTGGTCCTCCCTTTTCCTCTAGAGAAAAGAGGAGAGTAAACACGGTCCGAGTGCCTCCAGACATTTCCGAAGCGCCGAGTGTTTGCCAACGCGTTAAGAGAAAATGACCACAGATGAGACGCTCGTCAAATATGGACATCTTGTCATATTATTATATTAATAATAAAAGTATCCCTCACTTCCCAGGTAAACTTGATCTCTGATAATGGGGAATATTTACCCAACCATTTCTCATACAGAGAGAGAGAGAGAGAACACGATAAAAATATCAAAACAGAGAGCTAGTCGAATGGAATAGAGCAAAATAAATATTTAGGGTCTACTGGTCACATTTAACCAGATAGGCATGTAATTGTTATTACTACAATGCCCTGTTAACTTCACGATTTCTTCCAACTTTTTGGATGCGTTAGTCTCTACAAAGCCTCAGACCTAAATGGAAGAATATGAAGAAATTGTGAATCGTGGCTCAGGGGTAAGGTGACGAAGTCCTGATTATAGGGGCGAAGGTTCGAATCTTGCAACGGATGTTAGATTTCTTCATATTCTCCATTCTTACGCTTTATAGTGAAAATGTATAAAAAAAAGTTGAAGAAATCATACCATAAGTATTCTACATCAACCATTCCACGTTTATTTTTATCATGTTATCTATATTCCTTAGAGAATTTTTCTATACTTCCCTGCCACGAAAGAGATAATGAAAAAATAAGGGGGGGAAAAAGGAATTTATTAATGCATGCTGCTGAATGCATGCGAGATTAAAATGTTATTTCAAAATAAACCTTAAGCGACATGAGAATTGCGCCTGGGAACTTAGAATTCATTAAAAAGCTTAATTAAGGTAATTATATGTATTTTTTTCTATATCCCAGCAAGATCATTTTTAATTTATAAAAATAATCAGTAATTAAAACAATTAAATCTCAAAAAGGGATACCAGTGTGGAATGTTAAGCACAGGTCATAGACTTTCCTCCCTTCATGACAACAAAACCGAACTTTGACGGAGAAAGGAGGAAATTCAAAACGCGAGAAACTTGGGAAGGAGAGATTATCCGGCTAAAGACATTACCCTTCGTAACTGTCGTTATGGGAGTTACTGCAGGGACCTGGCTTTGTTCTCCAAGAAAATGTTCGACCTCAGGCGGCGCACGAGCACCTAGTACACAAGCATGCAAACGAAAGATAAAACAAAACTACTCAGGGATTCAGTCCAGATCTACAGCCAATGAAACACCTTTTTCTCAAAGCATCGGATAAAGGTGAAAGTTAGCAGGTGTATATTTTATAACCCTCCCTAATTTTTGCAAGTATTGTTTAGTACTGTTGCATACGTCACTTTACGTCTCTTGCATTTTCGACCTCAATTTCCAAAACCGGAAGAACGTGTAAAGTAAAACAATGCGAAACATGTCGAATGATCTTCAGTGCAGAAATGATTTGTCCGAAGCTGTTTTTTACCTTCAGATAGAGTGCCAGGGAAAATAAGGCTAATTCGTCTCGCTGTCAAATAAATTATGGACGTCAAGACATTCCGCTTTTCAACCCCTTAATGTCATCATAAGTCAGCTTAGCTTCGAAATAAGCCCAGCATAGCTTCATTTCACTTAGCATACCTTTCATAGCTTAAATTTTCCCTCAAGACATTTTAAATACAACAGCGCGACATGTAGCAACTCCGAGCTAATTCCCCACAGGATTCTCAGATAAGCGGCAGCGAACACTGCAGCATACACCTGCACAACCATTAACGAGTCCCTCACACGATTCTCAGCGATATCCATCCCTAAGTCCACTGTCTAATTCCCTATCCAATTCCTTGTAACCTCCTTTAACGACCCCCAGCTGTCATTAGCGCTTCACGCCACCCGAATTCACTCGCCACCTTCATATGCCCATCAGCATTTGGTCACAACAGTCTGGGGAAAATTTGGGACAACCCTGAATCTTCACACCTCCTACCGCCATTGTGTAAAATTCTCTAGGGACATGATGTCTTCATTAACAACCTCAGATCCAGTGGCTGACCCCTCGACCCTGTCACGGGCCATTTAAGTTTGACCTGACCTGAACCCTTTTTGCACCTAGTAACTCCGCCCACTCTTAAGCTTTCTCTCCTAAGCGACGCCCCTTTCCATTGTTGTTCTTTGAGACACTCGTTTCTGTTGAAATATTGTTCTCTTCCAGCATTCCCTGGGGTATTTGAAGAATCCTCCTTTTGACAAAATAACAATGGGAGTAACCATTCAAAAAATCCAAGATGGAGGCTGCGGACAAGGATATAAGGGTCCAGGATCGTTCTTACAAACAAGTAGTGTAGGGATCCATATTAGTAGAAAGAGGCTCTTACCGCAATAGAACTACGCCCGTAGTTATCACTTGGACCTCAGTTATCCATCCTTCAAGCCGAGACTCATCTGGCCCAGTGCCTTGGTTTACGCTAGAAGCCTACGAGCCCTTCCTGAAACGGGCTTGTACTCCAGAGATATCCACCACAGCCAAGATTGCCTTTCTGTTTATTTCCACCCTTTTTCATTGGTCCAGGCAATCACTGATTCAGTTATCCTGTTGCAAAGGCATCCTAATTAAGCCA
>NC_087218.1:65177491-65184991 GCF_015104395.2 Macrobrachium nipponense | reverse complement strand
AAAATTAAGACAAATGATTGAATATTACTATACTGTAAGAGTATTAGCTTACAATTGCAGTTTTAGACCATATCTGACGAGTTAAAGTTGACCGAATGTCAAATTTTTTTATATATATATATGTTTTATATGCAATTATTTCGGAAATAAGAAAAGCTACAACCTTCAAATATTTTTCGTTTTATTCTACATGAAATTGCGCACATTTTCATATATAAAACTCTATGAAATGCCTAATATGAAATGGAGCAAATATTCCGAGAATGGGACGTACGCATTTCGGAGATTTGTGGCGGAGAATCCGCGTGCGGAGGGAAGGAAAGATTTTTTTTTAAATTCACCATAAATCTAAATATTTTGCTAGAGACTTCCAATTTGTTTCAAGATGAAGATAAGTGACTGAATATTACTAGACTGTAAGAATTTTAGCTTACAATTGCGTTTTTCGACCCTTTCGGTAGAGTCAAAGTTGACCGAACGTGTTTTTTTTTCTATTTATCGTGATTTATATGCAAATATTTCCAAAATGAGAAAAGCTACAACCTTCAATTATTTTTTGTTGTATTCTACATGAAATTGCGCACATTTTCATATATAAAACTTTATGTAACGGCTAATTTAAAATGGTGCAAACATTACCACAATCGCACATATGATTTTTTCGGAAGAGTTACCGTGCGGCCGTAAAGAAAATGTTATTTTTTTCATAAATTCACCATAGATCGAAATATTGTGCTAGAGACTTCCAATTTGTTGCAAAATGAAGGTAAATGCTTGGATATTACTAGAATATAACCGTTTTAGTTTACAATTGCGTTTTTCGACCATTTCGGTAGAGTCAAAGTTGACCAAAGGTTGAAATTTTGGCAATTATCATTATTTATATGAAAATATCTCAAAACTGATAATAGCTACAACCATGGGTTGTTTTTAGTTGTATTGGGCATGAAATTGCGCACATTTCCATATATAAAACTTTATATAACGGCTAATTTTAAAATGGTGCGAACATTACCACAATCGCATGTATGATTTTTTTCGGAAGAGTTTACCGCGCGGACGTAAGGAAAAGTTTTTTTCATAAATTCCAACCATAAATCGAAATATTGTGCTAGAGACTTCCAATTAGTTGCAAAATTAAGGTAAATGATTGAATATTACTAGAATATAAGCGTTTTAGCTTACAATTGCGTTTTCGACCATTTCCGTAGAGTCAAAGTTGACCGAAGGTTGAAATTTTGGCAATTATCGTTATTTATATGAAAATATCTCAAAACTGATAAAAGCTGCAATCATGAATATTTTATTGTTGTATTCTACATAAAAATGCGCACATTTTCATATATAATACTTCATGTAACGGCTAATTTACAATGGTACAAAAATTATGTCAAAGTGACAAAATAATTTCAGAGATGTGTCACAGATACTTTTTAGTGCGGCAAGAAAGAAATTCGCGCTTGCGCGCCTGCGTAACGATTGTAAACAAAACAACACCTTGATCCGTGAACTCCCAGCATCCACCAAGGCGTGTGATTCAAAAGTTTTAGGCTGGTAGGCCTATAAGTATTTTTCCGCGAATTTTAAAAAAAACTTTTGTAAGTCGACGTAAAATACGTCCAGTCGGCACACGGGAGACAAAAAATGTCGACGTAAAATACGTCAGGTCGGCGTAAGAGGGTTATCTGACCATTTTACGCCAAAATACCATCCGCCGATATTTCCCGTGAAACTTAAATTTTTCTAAGTACCCACTTGATGTGAAGGCTGACACGGCGGTCGGAGCTCCCGTAGTTCTTGAGTTGGCCGCGGACAGGCGCTGTACGTCGGCCTGCCCCCAACACGGGAAATTTTAAACCAAACCAATCCTGTATCAGGTTGACCCAGGTCATTCCCAAGGGACATGGATTAACTTCCTCCCAACCAATAAAAACGTGTCCCATGAATATGAATCAGACAATTATACCTGCAGTCACAAAATTTGCCCTTTCCGTTCTACACCGCCGCCATGGACAGAACTCATTCTGTATTGTTTCCGAAAAGTGTTACTGCTGACCAGTTCGATCAATATACGCATTTGTACATTGGTATCCTTCTCGAGTTTTTAAGAAACACTGACGAATTTATGAAGTGGTTATATAGGGAAGGGTTACTTTATGACTATTCGGGGTTATGCACAACATGCAACAAAGCGAACCGTCGATTCATGAAACATGGGACCAGCGAGGCCACGGGCCAAGCGATATACATGTGGCAATGTACAAACAGCAAGTGCGGTAAGAAGGTATCAGTTCGGCACGGATCCTTTTTTGAAAAGTCACGTTTGTCTCTTGATACAATTATTATATTAATATTTTGCTTCACAAAGAAGATCCCACAGTATGTTGTCACAGATTTGGTTATGCCTTTAGCGCCGAACACCATGGTCAATTGGTATAATTTTTGTAGAGATGTATGTTGCCAATCCTGTGTGCTGATAATAAGAAAATCGGTGGTCCTGGTCATATTGTTGAGATCGACGAATGTAAATTTGGGAAACGGAAGTACAACCATGGCCGAAAGGTAGACGGATCTTGGGTGTTCGGTGGCATTGACCGACAGACACGTGAGACCTTTTTCAAGGTTGTTCCTGACCGTTCTGCCGAAACTCTGATCCCGGTGTTGCTTGATAACGTACTTCCAGAAACAACAATCATATCTGATTGCTGGAAGTCATACAGCAAAGTCCGGGATCATTATTTTGCGCATAATGTCGTGAACCACAGCGTTAACTTTGTTAGCCCTGACGACCCGAATGTACACACAAACACTATAGAATCGCAGTGGCGTGTCCTTAAACGGAGCGTGCTACCGAGACACGGTAAGCAGAAAAAACTTTACGAAAGCTATTTTTCTATGTACTGTATCCAGAAGCAGTATCTACAAGATGTTCCGTGTCCATTTCGGGCGTTCCTGAAATTGATCAAACGTATCTATCCGCTCAAAAGCCGCCCGACATCCCCCGTCTCAAATTGGATTTCCCGGCCCGAAACAATAAGGCCAGGACCTTCTACCAGCGAGCCACGTGATCCCTCACCCATTCCAAAGAGGCCGAGACTGATGCCTTCTTCTACCCCTTCATGGTCGTCGGACAGCAGCGACTTTGAAATGTGAATAAGGTAAGTTGTATATTAATATTTGTTAGCCTTAAAACTAGTGTTTCGGTTAGTTTGAAGCCAGTACTGAAGCACGTGTTCAAACAGTATTGTTTCGGTTAGTTCGAAGCCTGTACTGGAGCACGTGTTCGAACAGTAAGGCCGTGGCGAACGAGGAAGGTGTTCAATGTTAAAGTTATGGGGGGGAAAAATAGGCTAGTCGTGGTTTTTTGTATGTACTTTGGCTAATTCACTGTAACCTCTGTGGTTAGCGCTCGCAGCGCAATATTACCTCTTGCCAGAACATGTCTCGCCTGCCAAGAATCTTTAAAAATGCGGATAAGGCGCGAAGCGCCATTCCACTGCGGCCTTACTGTAACCTCTGCGGTGAGCGAGCGCAGCGCAACATTACCTCTTGCCAGAACATGTCTCGCCTGCCAAGAATCTTTAAAAATGCGGATAAGGCGCGAAGCGCCGTTCCGCTGCCGCCTTACTGTGGGATCTAAGCTTCTAATTTAATGTCGGTTAGTGGTAGCCTAGGCTAGACGTTTTACATGTAGGCTAGTCTTTCAAAAGTTTGGCAATGTAAGGGGTCTTGGGCTAGCCTAGCCTACGTCAACCTTGAATGAAGAGTACGGGGTCGGAGCCTATGTGCGTTAGTGGTAGGCTAGTCTAGAAGTTTTACATGTAGGCTAGTCGTTCTAAGTTTGCAATGTAAGTGGTCTTAGGCTAGCCTAGCCTACGTCAACCTTGAATGCAGAGGAAGGGGTCAAACTTTTGCATTAAGTGTCAAAGTTCTGGGTCTCAAAACCGGGAATTGAGAGTTACGTGCGCCGTGAAAGTCCTTCGCCGCTTTCCCCCACCCCCCAAAACCCAAAACCCAGTTTCCCAATGGCTCTTTACCCATTGATGTTTTTCAGGCTTATTTTTATGGGTCAATTACAAAAAGGGCCAAAAACGTTATTCTCAGAATATTTTTTCCAGCGAAAATCGATCCGTCCCCGGGTCTGTAGTGGCTCCATATATATATATATATATATATATCTATATATATATATATATATATATATATATATATATATATATATATATATATATATATATATATATATTTATCAATGACAAAATTGTTAGGTTCGAATTTCTGTACATGGCATCAGTGTTCAAAGGAGGGTGTACAGTAGAATACAAAGAAAACAGTTCTCTCTCTCTCTCTCTCTCTCTCTCTCTCTCTCTCTCTCTCTACACGACTAAAATCTTAGGACAGGAAATTACTGGCAATCATTCACATATCTTACTTTATTGTCTTCACCTTGCTAGCCCTGTTTTCGTTTTCATCATTCTCACTGTCGGATGAATTTTCAACAATTTTTGTTGTGTAAGAATTTTGTACATAACTTTCATTTAGAATGAATGAAAGTTTGTGCATTCTACATCTAACCTTTTGCTCTGTAATGTTCTAGTTAATTTTTTATATTTCAGTGGAAAAAATGTCAATAAACTACAAGTACGTACTTATCGCATTTCATTTGCGCTAGAGCTGGAAAAGAAAAACAGACGAAAACAACTCACGGCCGATGCTAAGTTGACTTAGAAAGGATTATAGCCCTTTTACCCCCTGTGTTGAAAGACCAAAATTCCGTGAAACTGAACGACCAGCCAGCAGCTGTTCTCTCGCTACATAGCGACTCAGCCAAGTGATTGGCGAATTCCCGCTTTAGATACAAAAATCAGGAAAATTATGATAAAAAGGGGTTCGGAAGGAAGTGTTTTTGTTGGATAAGGTCAACAACACTTCCTCGGACCTAGAGAGAAACAATTATAGAGGATTTACCTTGAAAGAAAGGCAGAAAAAATCAATCGTATATATACGTACTAAACGTCACGGCCAAAACATCTGCTCTCCGTATATATACGTATAAACGGCTCAGGTAGCGTTGGCGTGCTACGTATATATACGTACTAAACGGTTAAAGGGCTAAAGGAAGAAGTGCTATAAACACCAGCAAAGACAGAAACTTGAAGACAACTCCACAGCCTGTTATACGTCAACCTTTAAGCCAGGATTATAGCAAATATGACAATCTTAAAACACACCAGTCATTTCCACATGAAAAAGGAAAAAATGTTATTAGTGCATGTGAAACCCTCTACTTTTTCTGTGCAAAAACGATAGTTTATGAACAGTAAACTCCCCTTTGGACTTTTCGTCGTCTACCGTGGACCCAGCTTCTCTAATCACCTACTCCATACATAATTATGCTGATTGAGTGCATGTTGGATGAGCTTTGGGTAGATACTTACGTTTCTAGGGTCAGAACTGGCACTCCTGATCCCAGTAATATTACCATAATCTCTTTAGCAATATGAATACTATGCAGTGCATTGATTCTTACATCTGTAAATGCAAACACAAATACATTCAAATATAAGTATGAAACTTTTGAAGACAAATAATTAACTACAATTAAGACTCAGTCCTTGCAAACCATGATGTATTTTTATGGCAGCATATAAAGAACTGCACACGTTGTCTTTGGGTAAAAGCATTTCCACAAAACTGAAACTTAAATTAAATAAACCAAAGTACAACATCTTCAAGGGCAAGGATTTCGTTGGAAAAATATCAAGTGGCATAACAGCATCTGATAGGTCTTGTTAGACATTAGTAAATATTTTTTGATGAGAGAGAAAGACACAGGGAGAAGGTTAGATATTATATGGTAATCCCCTTCCATTAACTTTCCACACCATACATTAGGTTGCCATTCATGGAGTGTTACATTTACCTTAATTCATCTTGAAAGACTCAAAATTAAAAATACCTACCTTCCATTTCAGGGATGGCGAGTCATCATTTTTCTCAAATATCTTTCTAACTAATTATTTGATCGAAATGGTATTCTGACACAGTGTACATACAAGACACCTGCTAATTTTTGGTAACATAGTGCATTGTCAAATGGTGTCATTTAAGGTATTTACTCTTGACTTACATGTTGTTGCCAAGCATTGTCAACCTATGCATTCCAACGTCCTTTATCCCCATCCCGTACCTCTCTACCTCCCTCTCTCTTGCTCTCCTCATCCCTCCTCCTTCAACCCACTTTCCTGGACTCCCCATCTCCGCCCCGCGTTCCCTGTCTACTAAGGCCCCTTTCTCGCAGTTTCTCCGCTTCTGACGTCACATCGAACAAAGTTCGTCGAGTAAAGCTTGGCCGTGTGGACGGGGCCTTATAGTATATTGAGCAATATTGGATGATATAAACATGTCGGTTTATGTATATGCTCTGTTCATTTAATTATTGTTATTGTATTGTCTTCTAAGTTATATAAATTCACCCAGTATAATGTACCTATTGTCACGATCTCTACTTAAATGTTTTACCCCTCATATCAGTGTGTTTACTACGAACAGGTAACATAAGTTAACAAAAATTTGCATCACACTGTCCAACCTACAACCCAGTTTATAATTAACACTACTACTTTATAGTGGTAAAGGAATTATGAAATCGGTGTCTCTCTGTCTCTCTCTAACTTGAATTAAGAATTTTCATAGTTGAAAAGTGATGGAAACTGAGAATAACGCAGGAACTTTATTCACATTCTTTGTCACTACCAAAGAACACATCATCCTCGTTATCACTCTCGGTGTTGATAATTACAGGATCTATAGGTTAGTGCATTTTATCTGTAGAACAAAAGAAAGAAAAAAAATCTGTCCCCCGTGATGAGCAGGTACATCAGATACGTCATCGCCTACGTAGTTAGCCCAGGAGGGAGGCGACACCACCCAATTGGGTAGACCTTGTCTCTCTCTTGGCCTTGTGTGGACCAGTATACATCCTCGAAAGTTCTGGCTGTCACACTGCACCTTCTCCCCACACCTCCTTTGTTACGCCAACACACCAAAGATACTATTAACAAAAAACGCTCAGAATAATTATAACCATTATTATATGGTCGCTATGTCAACCTCTATCCTTTTCATTGTGAACTCTCTAATTATCTACTGGTATTGAAAAATATCATGGAAAACGATATTTATTGCATACTGTAAATTACAGAGAGGTATGGGGGGGGGATGAGAAAAAACAGCGATAAAGAAAGAGCGGACGTTCGCTTGTGTAAATTAGTCCTGCTGACTCATGTGAAGTTGCCTTTAAAAGTCGAGTAAACACCTTTCAAGAGTAAACGCCTTAACTAACACCATTTGACAATGTACTATATTACCAAAAATTAGGGGGATGTGTCTTGTACACTGTGTCAAAGTACCATTTCGATCAAAAAATTTGTTTGAAAAATATTTGAGAAAAACGATGACTCGCCGTCCCTGAAGTGGATAGTATGCACTTTCAATTTC